>NC_048276.1:35854961-36002461 GCF_009762535.1 Notolabrus celidotus | reverse complement strand
TGTCTTTTGTACCAGACTGTAAACATGTTTAATTCTGCTGTAAAGTCATGCTGTTAGTCATGCCTATTTGTTGTTCTTTTGTATTTATAGCTGTCAAGTCAAACTGTAAAAATAGAATTAAAAACTGTAGAATCAGAATCAGAATCAGAATCAGAATCAGCTTTATTCGCCAAGTATGCTTGAACACACAAGGAATTTGACTTTGGTAAACTGTGCTCTCTTTGTACAAGGCATAAGAATAGGAATAAGAATAAGAACTACAATAAAAAATAAAATGAAAATATAATAACAATAACCTTAGCTATAAATACAAAGAAACAACAAATAGCTTGACTAATATGTACAGGCTAAAATAATATGATAAAGTGCAGTGGTGAGTTGCAGAGGTAGTTTTACATTATAAAATAGAAGTTAAATAATACAAAAAATAGAAATATGGAATTCTGCTTGAGAATTGTTGCATTGTATGAATGAACTAATCATAATTAACTAGGCTCTAATATATTAAGAGATATATATAGTTATATTTTTATATTTATATTATATATTTATGATATTAGAAATAAAATCTACTCTATCCTAGGTGAGTTTACAAAAATAAGTATCTATATAGTATGACTAAAACGTATGCTGCTATGCAGAGAAAATAAATAAATAAATAAATAAACAGATCAATGGATCAATAAACAAAAGAGATGTTACAATGAGGACTAGATAAAAATACTAAATCATGATTAGATTGTTTAGTATGTAGTATAACTCTGAATATAAATCTGTAAATAAACGAGAAATCAGCTGTGAACAGCGTCTACCCGGAAGGGCATGAGGTGTCTCATCAGGCGCACCTGGTGCAGGTCAGAGCGCGCACTGGAGAGCAGCGGGCAGAAGCGCTGCACTTTAAAACAGACTGCTGTATGGAGTAGATCGGTGGTGCAGAGGACAATCTAAAGAAACCGAAGAGGCAGCCGGTAGGAGCTGGTTTTTGAATGTGTGTTTGTCAGCTGATGATCGCTGCTGCTGCTGCGGTGCCGGCTCGGGCACGCGCTTCATCTGCGCGCTGCTGAAATGTTTGTTTAGTTAAAGTTTGTATTAAAAGATTATAAATACTGGGACTGTTAAAAACACACATGACACATGATTAATGAATAAATAACTGACTTATTTCATATGAGATGATAAAATATATTTATTTGAATAAGTTCGTTTTGGCAGGTCTCCTGAAAGTTGAATTGATTTATTAATTATATTAATTGTGATAAAAAGCAATGAGGCAGTTGTTTAAGTTACATTGAATCAGATGCTGCTTTTTGGTTTCTTGCTCTGTGATTATGTTGCATTTGCATGTGTTTTGATGCAGGTATTTCTTTTGTCTTTTTTATTCCTTTATTTAAAGGTTTTTCACCTAATTAATGGGAACTGTGTCTAAAAAACTCTGGGATAAAAGAAATCAAATAAAAGGAGGAAATAAGATACACGTTGACTAATTTGAGTGGAGTCCAGTCACTTTTGGTCTGATTGTCTGTCTGTCCTTTCAAGTTGGGACGCTGCACAAAAATTAGAGAACTTGACAATAGCTGATGTTATTATTTTTATTTTATTTTTATTTCGTATGTCTTATTCTTATGCCTTGTACAAAGAGAGCACAGTTTACCTAAGTCAAATTCCTTGTGTGTTCAAGCATACCTGGCCAATAAAGCTGATTCTGATTCTGAAGATCGGCTTCTTTGAATTGGTGTGTATGTGGTTTCCTGTACTTCCAGAGCCAGCCTCAAGCGGATCCGCGATGAACTGCATTTTTTAGCACTTCCGCATTGGACTCATACTTTTAGGATCCTGGAACTGCTGTAAAAGCGGGAAATACAATCCCGCTGAGCGGATTAATCACGGGGCTCGTGGTCTGCGTCCATTTGACGCGTGGTTACATTTTGGAGGGGGTGCGCCTCAGCTACGTGCGTAGGCCTCTGCGTACGGGAGCTAAACAGACCTCTGCATAGGCTCCGCCATCAATTTGACGCAGAAGTATGAATCAGGATTAACCCCACACATGTTTTTCTGGGGGTATAATTACTGGGGGGCTAATACTAAGACACATTTATATCAAATGTTTGTTTTCTTATTTGTGTTAAGTAGAAGTGCCGCAGAGCAAGCGCATAGGAGAAGTGCTCTGAGATAAAGGTGTGGACACCAAGCGTGCCGGATACGGCCCTGGTGGTGAGGCTTTCAGCAGTGTGACTGCCCCCTGGTGACTGGCTGCAGTATAGGTAAAAAAATCTGTCTCCCCCATTCATTTGAATGGGGGAGCAGTCAAACTTTAAAAAATAAATACATGTGGTACGAATGTTTCTCACATCCGTATGCTGTGGTGATATGTAGTTAGTATTTGACTGTTTTGTGTTCAAGTCCTCTTTTTTCTGAAAAGTTTCTTTTTCGTTAGCTATTAGAGTTTAAAAAAACGGGGTTTTACTTCCGGGTTTCCTTTGATTCACAGCCGCCGAAGAGAGAAACTTCAAAGGGCACACAGCGTCTTGTGACGTTACGCTGTAGGGCGGAGCTTATTACAAAGGCTTCACAGGCTCTGGCTGCACAATGGCGGCGCCCAGGAGCGAGATTTTTTGGCTTCAGAACTGTACAACGGGAAGAGGCGGAGCAACGCTGTCCATTTTTATTTACAGTCTATGGTGGACACCACCAGTACAAAACTCCTGCTGTTAGTGGACACAGACCTTGGGGGACCGGGCCTTTGCCATAGCCGCCCCCACCCTCTGGAACTCTCCCCCCACACATCCGTGCTTCTGACTCACTTCTTTCATTTAAGAAACAGTTAAAAACTTACCTTTTCAAACAGGCATTCCCCTCACATTAATTTTTCCACCTCTTCCCTTGTCGTCTGCTTGTCTTGTATGTCTTTGTATTTATTTATTTATTTGTAAAGCGTCTTTGAGTTATTTAAAAGCGCTATATAAAACTTGGGTATTATTATTATTATTATTAGACCTTAAGGGCATGTTATTATACTATTATTATATTGTGTTATTGTTATTATTACTGCGTTATTACCCAGCTTTCTTACTGATCTTCCTGCTGTGTAAGAAGCTTGATTCTGATTGGTCAAAAAACCCGTTGACAGCGGTTATTAACTTTCACAAACATGAGCAACACCAGAGACAAACTGATCACACGTCATGTCAAAACAATCCACAGAAAAGAGTTTAGAAGCATTTAGCTTCTGCTTGTTGACACCATAGACCGTAAGGTGAGGTAAAACCATTAGCTTCCGTTAGCATCAAATCAATGTGGCTAAAATGCTCATTTTGGTTAGCATGCTAAATCAGCAGGCTACAGACATTTTCATCTTGGATCCTGTCCATCAATATGATGAAGGAGTGGAGCAGGTGAGAGAAACTTTAGGTTCGAGATCTCTACAAAGAAAGTTAAACCATGAGCGGTGGTGATGATAGCAGCATTTTTTATTTTTAAAGGTGTGTGAACCGCAGAGCTCAGGAAGAAGGAGAGCTGAATGAGGACAGTTTCAGGTTCAAATCCCAACTCAAAACTCACCTTTTCAAACTGGCTTATTCCCTCTAACTGGACTCTCTGCACTTCACTAGTTTTTAGTTTTTATTTATGACTCTTTCTTTTTGTTTGTTTGTTTGTTTTTATGATGTTTTAATGATGACTGTTTTTATTATCTGTAAGGTGACCTTGGGTGATTTGAAAGGCGCCCAAAATAAAATGTATTGTTATTATTATTAATTATACACCGCAACAGGCAGAGAAGAATCCATCACCATGGAACAATAACTGAGGAGGAACTTGGACTATTTTAAAATCATTTAAATCAATCAAATCCTCTTTAATCAATGTTTTTACCAATGTGTTTGTATCTTAAAGGCCCTGTGAGGAGTTTTGAACTGGCTGAGAAACAGACTGAAAATGATACTGATGCCTCTTTATGACCTTCAGCAGCAAACAAGACCATCAGCAACAACACTGACACCTTCTCTGTTGTCATTTTAATGCATGAAACTGCCCTGGGGGGGTAGGTGTCAGACCAGATGATCGACATCCCTCTTCAGAAACAGCCTTTATTTGACTATCTTCATGGAAAATAATCACATTGCCTGATAAAGTTGACTGTTAAAAGACAACAGGGTGAGGTTTTTGTTGAAAACACTACTTTTGCATGTATAGGACAAGAGATAAAAGGTGTCACTTTGTCCACAAGGGGGCACCAGAATCGATACAAAACAAAAGTTCCTCACAGCAGCTTTAAGTTAGTAGACGGGTAATAACAGGATAATGTTTGATTATTGTAGTTAATGTACGCTTCACGTCAGGGTCTTGTCGCACCCTGTCGGGATTCTTTTTCCCATAACAACCTTCTAATCATACATTATCCCTTACAGAACTACTATTATATTGTATCACTGCAGAATTTAAAACAACAGATTTTGACATTTAAGAAGATTTGTTTGAAACAGAAAGACTTCTTAAATAAATAATATGTTGGGAGGGTTTGAATCATGCATTCATCTTGAAAATAAAACATTCTGTTATTTCTGAAATCAAGAGGTTACTGACTCGCTCTCTTTCTTGTCTTTAATTGAAGGCTGTAACTTTTAAAACCTCAAAGACAATTTATTTCTAAAGAAAACACTTGTTATCTGACTTCTGCGTTCAGTCTCTATAATGATAGAAATTTCAGAGCATATTTCCTGGAGAACTGAGCTCTAATGAGAACATAAATCAGTTCCAACAAATGAGAAAAAGGCTCAGTTTTACAGGCTTATAAATGTGTACCGAGGGGTTTAACACAGCCTCTATCCGCAGCCTATTTCCTCCTCTTCCTGCACTTCTCTCCTTCAGTCAGATCACTTACTGAGTTTGTCCTCCAAGTATCTTGAATCCTGACAAAATGATCAAAGTGAAGTTGTCATTAACGTTAAACACCATGTGTTCATTGTTCTTTTTTTGCTACATTTCATGGTATCTCTGTATCTCTCACTTGTCTCTCCCTGTCTTTGTGTCCCTCGGCTCCCTGTTGTACAGCAGTGCCAAAGCCAACTCCACTATTATATCTGCTGTGCTATGTAATTTCCATAAACCAACAAAAGCACACGCTCCCTGTCAGATTAAAGAGACTGTTTGCTTCTTTGTCTCAGCTTGCATCCACAAGCTAATAAAGCTGCATATTCAACTTTACAAAAAGAGGTGCAGCGTATGCAGCAATAAAGCTTTTCATGTGAGCCCACCGAGCAGATTTCCACACCTACACCCAAGATTGCAAAACTAACTCCTCTACAAGACAAAGCAGTTTGTGAAAATAGTCAAGTAACATTGATTTTTTTTTGCACACAGTCTTGCAGTGCAGCTCCACACATGGAGCAGGATCAGAGCAGCTTTTGTTGATCACAATAGCATGCAGCCCCTCACTTTAACTGCTACAATTCACAATACTGACAGCTGCAGGAGTGTGCTGTGTGTATCTATGTGTGCACCTGGCTACTCCAGTATGAAATGACTTATTGTGCAATGCTAGCGTCTTCCTTTGGAGGTCTTTGGCTGTCACCATCTGTGCAAAGTTAGACTTCCATCGTATTGTTGTGTGCCGCTTCTCACACTTAACCAGCTGGGCATCTAGTTTGCTAATTAATAACAAAGCACAAGAGGTTCTCTGCTTGTGTTTAGATGTGACATAACGGGTGATTTTCACCCCGATATTGTTTGCTGTGTCGGTTGAGTGTGTTTCTGAAACCTCTCTCTCTCTTTCATTTGTCTCACTTCTCACAAATCTTCCCTTCAAACATTTCCTCACCTCCCTCTTCCATTACAGAGACTGCAGGGGGGATAAGCCTCATCATGACGTGTCCTGCAACTTCTCTCTCACACTTTGAGTTCTTCTCTGTATCACCTCTCACTTTACACTCTTTCTTTTCCCCTCGTTCTGCTTCCCTGTGTGGTCATTACATAAAAATGCTTTATCCAGCAACTTTGATGTCTTCAATGTACAAGGTAGCGTCTCCTCTGCATCATGAACTTCAGACAATTTCCAGCCCATTACTAGACTTACAAGTCCTGACAACTTATGAACTTGTCTTTCTCCATATGTCTACACAGCAGGAGCTTATTCATGTGGACCACATTCTTACCACTGGAAAAAGAAAGTGTATTTTGTTTGTGTGGGTGGGTGGCACCAGGAGGAGTGGTATGAGGAATCTTGCACAATGGTGAATATTTCTGGATGAATTCACCAAACATGTATGAGATGAAGTGGGGAAGTGACACAAGCAGTGAGGACAAGCAGTAACGAGTATAAAGCAGCAACACTCAGCTGAGTGTTACTGACGTCATCACTCTGCCTACTCACCGTAACTGTGCCAGATATTTGCTTTCTCAGACTTCTTACTGTGGGGTTAGCAAAACAACAACAACAACAACAACAAAAACACGTAGAGTCAAGGTCAACAAAGCCTGAGATTTGCATTCTTATGGCGTTTTTCCACTGGAGGAACTTTACCCCAGAACTATGTGCGTTTCGACCGGTGGACCCAGGGTCTAAATTTAGTTCAGAGGTAGTCAATCTCCCACCTAAAAAGCCCCTGCTAGGGGGGTAGTACTTTTCAATGGTCCCAGGACTTTCAGGGGGCGGGGTCTGCAATGCTGAACGTGTCTGATTGGTAGATTAACCGCAGTGTTTTTATTGCACCCGTCGTCCACAATAACATCACACACATCTGTGATTCACTTGATTTCTCTTTCTTTCATTAGTTTTTATTTGTTCTATCTTTTTTGTATGTGTGTGTACTTTTCAAAAGAAGAAGCTGTGATTCTCTTGATTTAGCAGCTTGTAACAGTAGTCTTCTCTCAGCCCAGCGTGAATGCGTCTCTCCTGGTGTTACGGTTTTAAAAGTGACCCTGTAAACTGGAGACCCTCAGCTGAACGTGTCAGTGTTTGTGGAGTTTACACAGCTGTTGAAACACAGAGGGAGTTCCTGGGAATGCAAACTAGTTTAGTTTTTATTAAGATTTCAAAATATCCTCATCAGATATTAATGATCGTCTAAAGACGTTTATGAGGGATGCATCCGGCTGAGAGTCTCCAGTTAACAGGGTCGCTGTTTAAACCAAAACACCAGCCGATCTCTGCCACGGCTTTTTGAGTTCAAAAGGATTTTAAAGCCGTGATGAAACGTCTTTGCTACTCGTGCTTATCTCCTCTCACTTGTTGATTCAGTGAATCCATCTGTGATGAAATATAGCACCATCTAAAACAGCACCAGCTGAGTCTCTTCATGCTAACAGGCTAACTGTTGTGTTGCTCATAATGATACCTGCCTGTCCGTCTGCTTCTATGGTGTCATCTGTGATGAATGGAATTAGTCTCTGTTTTACTGCCCTCTACTGGTCTGGTGGAGTAGTGCATTTACTTTTTTTTGTCTCCATACGTCACTGGCCTGATTTGCACAATCGACCCGGGACTTCAGCCCGTGGTTGAAACGCAGACAACAATGGGGGCACAGGAACCTTTTAGTTCCGGGGAAAAGCCCCTTGAACTCTTGGTCGAAATGCACCTTTAGTGTCTTTTTGCTTTCTATCTGTCTCACATGGTGCATGGAAAAACACCTGTTTGGTTCCCATTAGGCAAAGATTTTACTCCTTTGAAACTGACTGGCTATTTCCTGACAGTATCGTAGTCTCTGGGGGCGTTGGACAACTTATTGGAACTTCTGGCTAAGCTCACAGTGGATGAAGAAGGACTTTTGAAACTAGTAACTTGAGGAGTGTATATTGGAGTTAGAGAAGAGAGGTGAAAGCTGTGAGCGCAGTGTTAGCTGCATTTGCATGCAGATGTTAAAGAGAGAAATGAAAGGTATATTGCTGTCAGATAATAGCTGATGAAATACCAGAATGTATCACAGCCAATGATGAGTTCTGCCAAAGCCTGCTGAATGCTGGTGGACAATGAAACCCTGGCTGCAGACAGATGCCTGGACTGTTTTGGACACTCTAAATGTTGTCATTCGCCAACAGGTCCTGAATTGTAATACAGAAATATGTGAAGAGAGATTGTGAGGTAGGAAAACATCAAGGTCAAGGGATGGTTTAAAAACATTGAAGTGGCACATGACTCAAACCCTGGTGTCCTGGGTGACAGTCCTGTGTTGTTTGACCTGCTGATTATCTCTGATGGTCACCTCAAACAGACTTTGACCTTTGTCTTTCTACTGCATAACCAAGTGCTGTTGCTCAAATTGCCAATATTTCAGCAGAGAGGTTTACATTACTGGATGCTGAAAGCCCATCACATCCCATCATAGCACCTCTGAAGGGTGCCTTAATCTTCTGAGACGTAGGGTCATGATAAAGTCTTGCCCACCCATCTTATTCCATTTTAACAAATCCTCAACCACCACCTGCAACATTAACTTCCCTTACCCTATCCTTGTCCTCCACAAAATTCATATACAATCTGAAAATGTTCATTTATGGGTTCACCTTTAACGGCTTCCAATTCAATCCACAGCTTCCTTCAAAGTGTGCTGGTTAAATCGTCACAGACTTACACCACGGTATTTATCCACTTCCATCATCCATCATGTAATCCCTCCTGGCCTCAGATCACGCCACAGTGGCTACCTTACTGTCCAGAGAATCAAAAAATCTGCAGGCAGCAGAGTGTTTTCCTTCTCTGGCATCAACATCCCTCCTGCGATAAAGGAAGCACCCACTGTGGAAACCTCCAAATTGAAACCCATGGCCTATCTATTCTCATTGTCATACGGGTGACACTGTGCATAGTCTGCCTCACTAGCGGCAGTCTCTACTCCTCAACCCCAGCAGAAATGGGCCAGTGGGGAGCCAGTGCTACCTCCTGCATTCCTGGTTGCTGCACCACCACACTCAGTCGCCCTGCTATCTGTGTGTGTTTGGCTGCCTGTGTCGGACTCTGTGAGCTGTGTGTGTGTGTGTGTGTGTGTGTGTGTGTGTGCGTGTGTGTGTGTGCGCGTGTGGCTGTTTATCTTTCCACACACTGGCCTGATGTAGTGTTTCCTACCTGGTAGCAGATTGAGGTTATGCTCTTACTTCTGGGGAATACCACTGTGACTGTCCCCTTTTACCGTTTTGCTTTGGCCTCCACGGTGAATTCGACCTGAAGGGTGGAGTTAGGGTCAGTACTGTACTGATAAACTGTACGTAAGACCTGGGTAACATCAACCACTGGTTTCTGAGACACTGTTGAGTTTGACATTTTGAAATTATTTGATTTGGCCTATTTTTTTCCATTTTTACCTTTGGGCTTTAACGCCTTTATTAAGAGACAGGACCGTGGAGAGAGCTGGAAACCGTAAAGAGAGAGAGAGTAGGGAATGGCATCTGACAAAGGAACGTTGGTTGGAATTAAACCTTAGATTCATGACTCAAGCAACTATAGCCTCTACATGGGGTGTGTGATTTAACTGGTGAGCTATACTGGTGCCTCATTGCATCCTCTTTAGATTTACAGGAAGATATATATATATATGTATCTGGCTTTGTTTTTTCAGTAACTGTAAATCGTGCCATCATTTACAAGCTCAACATTCTGCATTCAAGACTTGAACCAAGGTGTTGTGACCAAGCGACAACCTCCGGTCTAAAAAAATTAAGCCAATGCAGAAGTGCTGTAAACTGCAGTTCATCAAGTGTCCACTTGTGGCTGACTCCGGAAGTACCTGAAAACACACACACGAATTTCAAAGATATTGAGATCACGAGTCATCCAATGAGAGGCACAGCTGACTTGATTGACAGGCGGGAACACAGTAGCTGTTAGGAGGCTCAAAGCCCGCCTCTTTGCGTCACAATCGCTCGACAGCAGTTATGTTGAGTTCAGCATTTCCAATATGGCTGCCGGCGATGATTGACCTCAAAACAGCACTTCAGAAACAGATGGGTGACCTCATGGAGACTGCGTCCATTACTTATACAGTCTATGGCAGGGGTTCCCAAAGTGTAGGTCGGGAGCCCAAGGGGGCGCAAGACACAAATGGGGGGTCATGAGATGTCTTCCAGAATGTTTTTTTTTAAAGAAAACAAATCTAGAAATAGTACATTTTGACCATTATAGTAACAAATATCAACAAAAAAAGCAGCTAACCTTGAAATAAAACCTTGAAAATAGAAAATGTAATGAGTTTTCTGCCTTTCTTTCTACCAGATGACTCCTAAGTTTAGGGTTAGTGAACAGTTAATTATCTAAAGCATCAGTAGCAGCAGGTTAATTCATAAAGGCACAGGAAACACAGACACATGCTCATATAGGTAGGGTCATTTTCTGCAGACCAGCTAAATGAAGCCACATTAAATCACTTTGAGGGACAGTGGGGGCCACAAGTCTTTGGTACTTGTATATTGGGGTTCGTGGGCTGAAAAGTTTGGGAACCCTTGGTCCTTAGTTGTGACCTTAAACCAAGTATGAAATCTTTGGAATAAATCATGTATAAATGATGGTCTTCTTCTTCTTTCTTCTTTCTTCAAGCTTTAGAGTTGCCCCCTATCTGTCTTTATAAAGATTGCAGGTTCAAGGCACATCTATGTTGGCTTCACTTTTGAATCCAAAAGGACAACATGCAGTGTGGCAGGCTTTATAAAGATAATCTGAGCTGCTTTCAAAGCACCATATCATCTCAGACTGGACTCCACCTTCATTTAGACTGGTCACCCTGTTGAAACAGAGGGTCTATATTCCCATGGAAGGCTTGAAAAGACCTTCACAAGTCTTGCTGTGACTTCATCTTCACTGAAAATATAAACTAGTTTCCCCCCAAAGCTACATCCACCTCTTTTATCCTGTACAATTCTCCCAATAATGATTTGGTATCTTTCATGGTGAACAGTGAGGCCAATAGATGGCAATGTTGTGGATGTATTATGAAGTTGGTCAGCCCATCAAACACTCTTTCTGAGCTGGATGTCTTGAACACTCTCACTTATACTGAGACTTTCATGTTTACAGTCCCCAGAGGACTATAGTTAAACCCTAACCCGACCTACAGGGATGCTGTAATCTTTGTTGACATTTCAAGTGTATTTATACTTTAATATCCTTTATTTGTGGACCTATGTGAGAAGTCTACACGCTTCAGGAAATGCTTGAAGCTGTTTTTTTATGTTGTGCTGCAAGCTCACAGCTGCCCTTACCTTACCCACTAATAACCATCATTTACATACACAAGTGACACAGCCTTTGTTAGTGATAGCACTTCATATAAAATGCTGTTGTCAAAATATTTGAGGTATACTAATGTTCCCTTTCATGGCGTCCATTTCAACCCACACCTGTCTTTTAAATGACAAGCAATCCCACGGCTGCCACGAGCTGTGGTGTGTATGTTTACAGCCCACTGAGAGTATTTATTAGGTTCCTTGATGGCTCTAGTAGTCCTCACTTTTCAGACGTTTTTTGCAATTTCTTGTGGATCTAAAATAGACAATATGTCTGTAATGTGTCAGAAATGTATCTGTGGTAGTATTTTTTATGAAGCAAGCTCTAGAATAACATTAATACCTTCACACAGGTCCTTATCATGCAGATGTTGATTGGATGAATAAACTTCAGTGAACATTAGACTGTTGATTAGATTTTTTTGTGGATGTTTCTGTTTTTGTATTTCATGTTTGTATTTCAACATGCTGCATTCAAGACTTGAACCAAGGTATGAGGCCAATGCAGAAGTGCTGAAAACTGCAGTTCATCAAGTGTCCACTTGTGGCTGGCTCCGGAAGTACCGGGAAACACACACACAAATTTCAAAGACATTGAGATTATGAGTCTTCCAGTGAGAGGCGCAGCTGACTTGATTGACAGGCGGGAACACTGTAGCTGTTGGCGAGGAGGCTCAAAGCCCGCCTCTTTACATCACAATCGCTTGACAGCAGTTATGTTGACTTCAGCATTTCCAATATGGCTGCCGGCGATGATTGGCCTCACTTCAGAAACAGATGGGTGACTTCATGGAAACTGTGTCCATTACTTATACAGTCTATGGCAGGGGTTCCCAAAGTGTAGGTCGGGAGCCCTAGGGGGCGCGAGACACAAATGGGGGGTCGTGAGATGTCTTCCAGAATGTTTTTTTTTTAAAACAAATCTAGAAATAGTACATTTTGACCATTATAGTAAAAAATATCAACAAAAATAGTAGCTAACCTTGAAATAAAACCTTGAAAATAGAAAATGTAATGAGTTTTCTGCCTTTCTTTCTACCAGATGACTCCTAAGTTTAGGCTTAGTGAACAGTTAATTATCTAAAGCATCAGTAGCAGTAGATTAATTCATAACAGCACAGGAAACACAGACACATGCTCATATAGGTAGGGTCATTTTCTGCAGACCAGCTAAATGAAGCCACATTAAATCACTTTGAGGGACAGTGGGGGTCGCAAGTCTTTGGTACTTGTATATTGGGGTTTGTGGGCTGAAAAGTTTGGGAACCCTTGGTCCTTAGTTGTGACCTTAAACCAAGTATGAAATCTTTGGAATAAATCATGTATAAATGATGGTCTTCTTCTTCTTTCTTCTTTCTGCAAGCTTTAGAGTTGTCCCCCATCTGTCTTTATAAAGATTGAAGGTTGAAGGCCCAGAGTTTTATTTTTTGTATTCCATGTTTGTAGCATTTCCAGTTTTTCTTTTTATGTTTGTAGCATTTTCAGTTTAGTATTTCATGTATATTTTGTATGTTATGTTTGTTTTATGTGGACCCCAGGAAGAGTAGCTGCTGCGTTAGTGGCAGCTAAAGGGGATCTGAATAAAGGAACAGAGGTTTTCCTCATTTTTGGGTCTCCCAGTACCAGTGTGCTGCTTCACCACTTCCCATTGCCACCTTAGCTAACAAGTAATAAATCATCAGTTTGACCTCTATTTACTTCTGACTTTTCACCTTGTGTTTTTATCTTTTGAAGCACAAACAACTTTGATTTGTATTTCATAATCTTATAGAGTGTGAGACATCTCTACATCCCAATTAGAACAGACAGCAAAAACATGTACAATGATGTCGACTATAAAAATACCAGATGAGCTTTGCACTTAAAATAAAGATTTAGAACTGCTGAAACCTACATCAGTGCATCAATTTGTGTCCCAAAATGTTGACATAATGAATAAAATGATGTCATGTTTAGTTATGTTGACATGTAACATCCAAAAATGTCTTTTAGTAACTGTGCGTTCAAAGCAGCCTTGACTTTCTACATTTTTCACAGCTGAGGCACTAAGAGTTCCAATTTTGTCCTCATAAATAAACTAAAAGTGGCAGAATGAATTAGCTCGAGGTATGTGTGGTAATTTTTTTGCAAGCTGCAGGTTCTGAGTCAGCCTCTTACTGTATGTGTATCTTTGATAAAGCAAAAGCTTTGAAGCGTTCAGTTGAATACAAAGTGATGGTAATGATTATACACAAACCTGCAAATTGCAATTTCAGCCTCCCATTTTTCAGTATCTGTTTGCTGGTTACTCATCTCCTACTTTTGAAAGAAGGGTGTCGTATTCAAACGCTTTGTTAAATGGACTGTTGACACTGTGAATTCTTGTCTCTTGAATCAATCTGCATGCTACTGGTTAGCCAATATCAATTTGACAAATCTTTGTGTACCCAGCACTTTTAGCCAGGTTTATTCTTCTCATCACTCGTGAGAAAAATGCAAAGTCACCATCAAAGTTTTGAAACTCCATCCTTTTTTTAAAAGCAGAGTTTAGCTTGAATAACAGCAACAAAGGACTAAGGGCATTCTCCCTCTGAGAGAATCTAATGATTCATAACCTCAACTTTTTGGAACCTGTAACTTTTTGGTGTCAGGTTTTTGATTTGTTTCACCAACAAGAATGTTTTGCATTGGGACGCTGGTGGCCGAGCAGTCTAAGCGACCCACATATAGAGGCTACAGTCCTCACCGACTCTACTCCCGACCAGTCGACCATTTGCTGCATGTCTTCCTCCTCTCTCTACTCCCCACATTTCCTGTCTCTCTTCAGCTGTCCTGTCATTAAAGGCAAAAATGTCCAAAAACACAACTTAAAAAAGAATGTTTTGCATGAAATAAAAAGAAAAAAAGGATGAATTCCAACATTTCAAAGCCATCTTGTACCTGAGTGTTGCTTTTAGAGAGACAACACAGGAAGAGGTGGCGCTGATATTGATTTTCCTTCACAGAGTGAACATGACCAGCTCCAGATCAGCTCTCACCTGGCCGCCCGGCTCAGGTCCTGCCCTCTTTCTGCCCCGTCAAACCAGGCCGCCGCTTAATTCTTTTCTAAAACTGGTGAAAAATCACTTGGGAGGTGGGGGTCTTTGGGGCCACAGTGTAACTATACTGTTACTGGCTCAGGATGCTTGAAACGTTGCCAGTGACAGGTGGGTAAATTAATTAGTGCAGATTTTTTCCTACTTGCTCAATATTCCTCCCAAAAAGAAGAAAATGATACTGCAGACTCCAGTTAACTCATACATGGGTAGACCTATACAATATGTATAAATGCATTTATTTATTTTTGATGTTTTAGTACAAATTAATGAACTAATGGAGAAACAACACCAGGGAACAGCCATGACCATGTTATTAAGCAATATTAGCCAATATATTCAATAAATGAATAGCCTACTCATTTTATGCTGAATAAACCCAAAACGAACTTAAATTTGTATTCATTTATTTAACCTTTATTAAACCAGGTGAGTTAATTGAGAATCAATTCTGATTTGCAATAACGACCTAGGCGAGAAGGCAACACAGGTGGCATGACAATAATTCACTGTCAAACATTCATAAAGACAAGAACTACAGAGAACTAGTTAGTCTGTTAGTTTGTTAGTCTTGATATTGTCTGCCTGTGTTGATTTGTCTGCCTGTGTTTTGTTAGTCTTGATTTGTATGCCTGTGTTTTGTTAGTCTTGATTTGTCTGCCTGTGTTTTGTTAGTGTTGATATTGTCTGCCTGTGTTTTGTTAGTCTTGATATTGTCTGCCTGTGTTTTGTTAGTGTTGATTTGTCTGCCTGTGTTTTGTTAGTCTTGATTTGTCTGCCTGTGTTTTGTTAGTCTTGATATTGTCTGCCTGTGTTTTGTTAGTGTTGATTTGTCTGCCTGTGTTTTGTTAGTCTTGATTTGTCTGCCTGTGTTTTGTTAGTCTTGATTTTGTCTGCCTGTGTTTTGTTAGTCTTGATTTGTCTGCCTGTGTTTTGTTAGTCTTGATTTGTCTGTCTGTTTTGTTAGTTTTGACATTGTCTGACTGTGTTTTGTTAGTCTTGACATTGTCTGCCTGTGTTTTGTTAGTCTTGATTTGTATGCCTGTGTTTTGTTAGTCTTGATTTGTCTACCTGTGTTTTGTTAGTCTTGATATTGTCTGCCTGTGTTTTGTTAGTCTTGATTTGTCTGCCTGTGTTTTGTTATTCTTGATTTGTCTGCCTGTGTTTTGTTAGTCTTGATTTTGTCTGCCTGTGTTTTGTTAGTCTTGATATTGTCTGCCTGTGTTTTGTTAGTCTTGATTTGTATGCCTGTGTTTTGTTAGTCTTGATATTGTCTGCCTGTGTTTTGTTAGTCTTGATTTGTGTGCCTGTGTTTTGTTAGTCTTGATATTGTCTGCCTGTGTTTTGTTAGTCTTGATTTGTCTGCCTGTGTTTTGTTAGTCTTGATATTGTCTGCCTGTGTTTTGTTAGTCTTGATTTGTGTGCCTGTGTTTTGTTAGTCTTGATATTGTCTGCCTGTGTTCTGTTAGTCTTGATTTGTCTGCCTGTGTTTTGTTAGTCTTGATTTGTCTGCCTGTGTTTTGTTAGTCTTGATTTGTATGCCTGCGTTTTGTTAGTCTTGATTTGTATGCCTGTGTTTTGTTAGTCTTGATTTGTATGCCTGTGTTTTGTTATTCTTGATTTGTCTGCCTGTGTTTTGTTAGTCTTGATTTTGTCTGCCTGTGTTTTGTTAGTCTTGATTTGTCTGCCTGTGTTTTGTTAGTCTTGATTTGTATGCCTGCGTTTTGTTAGTCTTGATTTGTATGCCTGTGTTTTGTTAGTCTTGATATTGTCAGCCTGCGTTTTGTTAGTCTTGATTTGTATGCCTGTGTTTTGTTAGTCTTGATATTGTCTGCCTGCGTTTTGTTAGTCTTTATTTGTCTGCCTGTGTTTTGTTAGTCTTGGTATTGTCTGCCTGTGTTTTGTTAGTCTTGATTTTGTCTGCCTGTGTTTTGTTAGTCTTGATTTGTCTGCCTGTGTTTTGTTAGTCTTGATTTGTCTGCCTGTGTTTTGTTAGTCTTGATATTGTCTACCTGTGTTTTGTTTCTCTTAATATTGTCTGCCTGTGTTTTGTTAGTCTTGATTTTGTCTGCCTGTGTTTTGTTAGTCTTGATTTTGTCTGTCTGTGTTTTGTTAGTCTTGATTTGTCTGCCTGTGTTTTGTTAGTCTTGATATTGTCTGCCTGTGTTTTGTTAGTCTTGATATTGTCTGACTGTGTTTTGTTAGTCTTGATATTGTCTGCCTGTGTTTTGTTAGTCTTGATTTGTCTGCCTGTGTTTTGTTTTGTGATCGTCTATCATATGATTTGTAGCAGTGAGGTTTAAAGTCTTACTGTGTCTGTGTTCTGTAGGTACCTGCCTTAGGCCTTCTGATGAAATTTAGCATCAGTGCTAAGTCTGGCGCATTTACATTGATGCTCAATGCATTAATGTTGATTAATGTGCATTTTCCCAACTCAATAAATAAATAAATGAAATGAAATATTGACTAAATGCTGCTTCACCATGTTTCGTTCTGACTCTAGGGACTGAAAGCAGACCAGTACCTGATGACCTCAGAGGTCCAGATGGTTCATACAGTAGCAGCAGATCAGCAATGTACTTTGGGCCTAAAGCATTCAGTGCTTTATAAACCATCAGCAGGATTTTAAAGTCTATTCTCTGACAGACAGGAAGCCAGTGTAGGGATCTAAGACCTGGAGTGATGTGGTCTACTTTGTTGGTCCTTGTTAGGACTCGAGCAGCAGCATTCTGTATGAGCTGCAGGTGTCTGATGGGCTTTTTAGGGAGTCCTGTAAAGACCCCGTTACAGTAGTCTAGTCTGCTAAAGATAAATGCATGGAGGAGTTTTTCTGCATCCTGCTGAGACATAAGTCCTTTAATCCTTGATATATTCTTAAGGTGATAGTAGGCTGACTTTGTAAGCAATATTAGCCAATATACTCAATAAAAGAATAGCTGCCTGATTTTATGCTGAATATACCCAAAATGTACTTAAATCTGTTCATTCAAAGGCAGTTTGCAGCATGAGATGACAATAATATTAGACACACAGACCTTCTCCACTCCTGCACTACAACACAACGTTATAAAGCGTTAACAAACCTCATAATTTAAATTCTATAATCTGAGTCAAGTCAAAGAGTTGTGAGGTGGTGTAAAACACCAGGGTCTGAATATGGTAAACAGTACCCTCCCTCTCTCCCTCGCATCTCATTAAGTGAGTCCCGCTGTAGCTATAGGTGAAGCTGCCTCGCGCTGCCATACTGAAGCAGGTGTCCAACATGGCGAACACTGGCAGCGGCTCTCTCGCGACTATTCTCTTTTTATTCATGCTTCAAGCGGCTCTTCACAAAGGTAAGACTTTCCCTTTGATTCCGTATGGGAACACGCACTTTCTTCTCAGATTTCCACGCGTGTAGATGAAGGGAGTGTTAATTCTATCAGCGGTGCAAAACTGTGAATGTGCGCGGCGGAGCATTTGTGGATGTATGATGTTGTTGAGGAAGAAAACCTTAACTGTCTGTAAAGTTGAAACTCTGACCCAAAGAAGAAGATTTATGTGTGCGTAATGTCTCCAAACAGGCGTTACAGATAAGCTGCCGAGGAATACATCACTTTGGTGCTTTCACCATTATTAATCGCTTTGCCGCTGCACAGCTGCCAACTCTTAAATGTGGCCAATTCTGTTGTAAAACCAGATATGGTGTCCTGTAGTCAGTCAGAAGCGATAGAGAGACGCATTTGACCTGTTAAATGAAGTGTTTTGTTAATCTGTCCTCTGGCTTGGTTACTTTTGTATCATGTTGTTCAGAGCGGAGCCTGGGCTGCTGTAAATCACAGCAAACAGCGGTGCGTTTAAGTAGTAGGCTGTATGCAGCAGCTCTGGCAGCGTGCAGAGGAAACGCCATAAAGAACCTCATTTAAAAATCTGGTGATTTAAAGAGATGTCAGTAAAACCCAATAATCCTGCACATTTAGACCTGAGTTAAAGCATATACGTGATACAGTAGCTTTTGATCAATTCGGCGCTAACACTGCTCAAGAAACACTTTTCATTTTCTGTTAAATTTCAGTTTTTATGTATTCATCCACCATCGGCCATCCCGTGCGGTTCTGCCTCAGTCTTTCTGAGGAACGGGCGAACCCGGTGTTAAAGTTAATATTGCGCAGAGACAATACCTGCTTCATGTTTAAGGTGTTTGCCGAATTAAAAGTCATCCCTGCACAGTCACCTCCATGTCCCTTTTCACCTCCTGCTGGGTGTTAATCTGAGGTGTTAGGCAAGACATGAGTAAATCGCATGTTCTTCCAATTGCCTTCCGGGCTGTGTTTTCCTACCTCCGTTGTGGTGTTTTCTTGCAGTGGCATCGTGCTTGGGAACATCAAAGGTTCGCTTTCTGAGTCAGAGACTCGCAAGAAGCGGCAATGTTACACATAAAGCTGGCGAGGGTGAAAAACTGCAACATGCATTTTCACGCTGTGGGCTTTTAAATGGCTGTGGATGTTGGGAGTGATGTTTGTGAGTTGGCGGGCTGCGTAACAGGCACACACACACACACAGGTTTATTTCACACACACCATGAGCCGGGATAAAGTGCTGTAAGGTGTTGTTAGAATGAAATCGGGGTTCTACAGGCGACATGCCCGGGGTTCAGTCACAAAGTACTGGATTGAGCACTGGGTGGGGGGTTATTTATCTTTGCGCATTGATACAATGAAGATGTAGTGAAATAGTAGTCGAGGCAACACAACCCCCACCAGCACACGCATGCTGTTACAAACTAGAAAGCCGTACAAATAGGCAACATAATTATATAACACTTTAAACTAGGGATTTGTGGTGAATTTGCGCACAGTTGCAGCGCTGCGTTAACCCTCTATTTCTCCCCCATCAGGTCAGTGTTGTCATGAACGATTAGAAAGGTAAAGTTATTAGGCGTAAAGCGGCTCCCCTTAAGAATATAAACCTTTTTTATGCTGACTTCGATCCTCCTAATAGTGAGAAAGACAGGGCGGCAGATGTCGACGTTAGTCACATTGTGGATTATCCACCAGGCTTTAATCCATTACACAGTTTTATCCATTAAAATGGACGCACACTCATCATGTTTCTCATGACTGAACCGTCCTGTGAAGCAAACCAAACAAGGCTCTGTTGTTCTTTGGACAGTGGGCAGTGCTGCTTTACCTTCATGGAAATGGCTCCACTGATTTCAAACAAAGCTCAGGGCAAGCTTGCACAAAGCATATTAATTATTTACCTCGTGTGCATACTGTAGGCTCACATCGTGCTAAGCATTGCAGAAAGCTCTTATTTTGTGTCTCAATACAAATAATGGAAGTTGGTGCTGTGAGGGTGAGAGTTGCACTGCAGTCAGGCTCAGAGCAGGCTGCATCCATTCATTTCAGCTCACTATAAGGGGAATTCTGTGACATGAAGATGCAGGCTATCTTCATGTCAAATCATAAGTGCTGAGAGTGTAATGGATTCATGAGAAATCATCCACAGTTCGCTGCATTCTGCTCTTGTTTCAAGAGGTGATTGGTTTGGAGTGGGTTCGTCCCAGATTGAGCTCATCCTTCGGAAATAAGTTAATAAATGATACATTTTGTCAGTCGTGCAGAAATGTGATTTCAAGTGATCCAAACTGAAAGTAGAAATTTACCAAGAGTAAGCTTTAATATAGGCTCTTGTTATGTCTCACAGCACATGTTGTTTTACATAAAGAGAAATGAGATTTCTCTGTAAATTTTTAAAATCAGAATCAGAAATACTTTATTTATCCCAGGGGGACATATAGTCATTAAAGGTGCTCCTATACACAATAAGTAAGAAGTAATAAATAAGATATGAATATAAATACAATGAAAAAAATGATAATAAAGGTAGGTACAGAAGAAAAAATAAGCTATGCAGAAAATAAAGATTATAAATAAAAGATTAAGAGCTCTGACTTTGCAGTGAGATGAACAACTCTCTGTTTATGAGCGATGAGGAATCCTGAATCATACTTTCTTTTGTGATTGGGATGAACATGCACTGTAAGCACAACTGGTTAAAAGTATACGCACAGACATGCACATTTAGGTACAGGCTGTATGATTGTATCTCAGTCATTCAGTCTAATTGCAGTCTGGAGTTCGGCTTCTGCAAACTATTACAGTTTGAGTCGGTTGTGCTGGTGACATTTGAAATGAGATTATCTGCCTAACTCCTCTGTCTTGAATGAACTCTATATCTATAGATTAGTAAATATGTTTTAATCAAGTTTTATTTAAACAGTAGACTTGTTTTAAAGAAGTGCTCTCACAAAACCATGAAAGAAAAATCATAGAGTACAGCAGCGCCTGAAAGAACTGATAATTGTGCCCTTCTATGTTTAGAGAAAGTGTGGTGAATAAATGCCTGATGGATGTTACTCAGAGTCCCCGTTTAGTCTCCTTTCTGGGATTCTCGTGTGCTTCTGTGGAGCGCTTTTTAACAGATCCAAAGCAGATTATACAGCGAGAGCAGCCGGGGCCGGGCTCTTTACAGGTGTTACTAAAGAGTGCTAACGCAGCACACTCTGACCACAAGCTTGCTGAGACATGAACACTCTGTTAGGCAATCCATCAGCCCGAGTGTGAGGCATCTCTGCTTTCATTTTTGTGAAGTTATGTAATGCTGTGACAGTGCAGGTGAGGGCAGGGGCTGTGTGTGTGTGTGTGTGTGTGAGTGCGGGAGGAATGTGTGTGTTACTGTTGCTTCAACACGTTGGGCTCATAAATGTAGACATGGTGAGTGTAGATAAGAAAAACATTAGCATAATGGTTTCCCTTTTAGCGCTCATGGTTTTGTGTATTTGATCTTGTAGACTGATTGTCTGTGTTGATGTGGATAGAGACACTGTTACTGTATTTGGCACAGATTCAGGCTTTCCACAAAATACAGCAGATTTGGTGAAATTATAAGTCATATGTTTAAACAGACACTTTGTAAGGTTTCTCTCTGACCCTGGATAAAAGTAGATCCCCTTAGGGCATGTTACTTTGTGCTGGTAGAACATAATCATCTTGTTTTCTTTGTGTGCTGTAGGAAAAACTCTTTTTGATTGAGATACAGCAAACTGTTTACCTGAGGAAGTATTTTATTGTTGTTTATTTACTATCACAGTTTAACAGTACAATAACCGTCTTTAAAGAAAATGAATTATTGATATTGAGGGAAAAATAAGCTTACAGTAATACCATGTATCTTATTGGTTCATAGTTGGAAGCAATAGTGGCTCTCTGTGTATTCTATGTACGACAGACATAGAAGGATCAGCCGTAAAAGAGGAGGGAGCCTTTCGCCTTCACTCCAACATGTGGCTTCTACTGCAGCGCAAATCATGTTGGAGGAGATGACTTATAAAAATGAAGCACTTTACCTGCAATCAATAAAAAGATTCCTGACTGGTTTGGGATTTTTTGGATTGGTAGAAAAGACGACTACATTTGTGGACGACATGTAACACAAAATCATCCTCGTTTGCCTCTCCTGAATTTGACTGATTGCATGTTTTCAACAAATATCACGATACTATCATTATTGTGATTTTCCTTTTTTGGCTGAGATAACCCTTAGGTGAATTTTTTTTTATTATGACAGCTGTAATATTTAGTGCAAGTCTTACCGGTGTGATTCATTTGCTATAAATTGGTAGTTACTGGCCTGGACTACACGTTTCTTCTTGAATCTAGAGTAGGAGTGGGAATTGCTGGGTGACTCACAACACAGATTATCATACCATCACCAGACAGCAATATCATGATAATTGATGAATTGCAAGTCAATCACATAACCATACATCCTGATATCTAAACAACTGAAGAACAGGAAATGCCCCTTATAAGACAAAGGACAGGATTCATGTTTTTATTCACTGCTCATGTTTTTAGTTTGTACATTCAGCTCTCAAAACTATAAAAGCTGCAAAATGTGTGTAACAAATAACATTATTGCCTAAAAAAAAAGGTACACAATAAGATAAATACACACTCTAGTGCATGACAGGCATGACCAACTTGTGAGCGCTGGTCTAAGCTCATGCATCAAGCTAGTTTGTTGCATGTAGGAATGCATCTCCCATTCGTTGTCAATATTTGTGCAGTGATTGTCATGTAGGTAGAGCTGGGCAATATTGAAAAAGATGTTATCACAGTGAAACGTTTCATATCAGTCGATATCCATAATTATCACAAAATATATGAAATCATAATTTTATTTCAATTTAAAGGCAGTTTTTATATTTTACTAAATTATCGCTCAGCCCTACATGTAGGACTCTGTGACATGCATTTGCATTGATGAGTCCATCTTCCACCTTTCCTCTCGTCTCAACACAAAGTGCTGCAACAGATTTGACTTTCTTCCTTCCTTTTGAATGTGCAATAAGCTAATCTCACTTCTTTACATCACCGTCCAACATCTCACTGTCTTCTGCTGACACTCTCCACCGTCCATTTCTTCTTCAGCCAATTAACTGCCATTCACACTCACTCTCGTTTAAACCATTGGCTGCACACGAGGAGTCAGGATGGTGACACAGTGAGTCACAGTGCTGTATTTTCTTATAATTGCTGCTACATGCAAGTGGAAGAGTGCATGAACCACCATCTTTGCTACGTTGGAGTGATTATTGGAAGGATTGCTTTAAACTGTATGAATATCCCGGACCGTGTTTGGAGTGTTTACTGAGTCAGAGAGAAGTAGTGTGCTGGATATTCCTTGAAGCACATGGTAGAATGCGATGTCTGTCCTCTGAAATTTGCATTTAAACTCACAATGAATCCGTGTGTGATTGTTTACATCCACTTCCTCATGTGACAGCTCATTTCAGATCTGATCTCTGTGCTGCCTGCTCGTCCCCCTGCCAGCGAACAGCCCGTCGAGCTCCTCGGAGGAGATTCATTGCTTCTCTTAGAAAAATGGATGTGAGACGCTGAGCTCAGTGTGGCTGCACTTTCGCCGTTTTTCAGGAGAATTGTACTTCATGGGGTTATAATAGCAAAAAAATGAGACAGTGAGGCGTAATAATTGATTAACACTAAACATTAATCCCGTTTAACGGTTATTGAAGGAGTTAATCCCATGTATCAGTTGTGTTTAAAGAGCTGCATTGAACGAAGGAGCCCAAAATATTACGACTCATCATTTGAGCCAAACGAGTAGAAGCAGCTTATAATCCAACAAACACATCAAACAGACTTAATTTAATGTAGTTCATGTGACGCAGTTGGTACAAAGCTATAGCTGTTGCATAATTGATCAGTATCTCAGTTGTTTCAGCATGAAGCCCGTAAGATGAAGAGAAGCAGCTAATGATAAACTAAACCTACAGACCTCATGAAAAGTTCTGTCCTCAGATGGCCCTGGTACATCCTCACAGAGTGGGTTTTTTGTTGACGCATGCATTGGTGCATTATGAAAGGAGACTATTGCATGTACTGTATATTAATCAAACACTGCATCCATTGTCTGGTAGGCTTTACAGGGATGTGCAGCATTAGCTGCTTTTCTGCATAGAATGCAATCTTACTTTTTTTACTGGATAGTAGGGATGGGAATTTCAAGCCAAGATACTATTCTATAATCATTAGCATCCATTTGATGTTTATTCAAATAAGGAAACCCCTGCTCTATAGTCACTGTCTGGCGGGAATACTGAATTATAACCAGGAACAGGTAAAATGATGAAAAATTGTACTTTTAAAATGAGAAAATATTTGAAGCAACTCTTCCATTTTTACAAAGTGAACGAATAGTCGAATATTCCTTCACTGTATAGGAGTTATTAAATACTGAATTTATTTACTATACTGTTACAGACAGAACGAAATGTCTCCTAGGGAACATGATAATACAGAAAGGCTTTAAGGAAGGTATTAGTATCAGTTTGGGCCGATCTTGGCACATGTATGGAAACTATTGGACGGATTCTCAGCCCAGAATGAGACATCCTAATCTGGCGTGTATCGTACTCAGATTTTTCATTGCCTCCTTTACTGATCAGGGCATGGCATCACAAATATCGATTGCATCTGAGCCAGATAAGGTAATTTGTCTTTCCGTGTACAGTGTGGGCACTAAAGAGCTCTTTTTCTGGCTGAAGATTTTCACTGCAGATTTCCACTGCAGCTCCAGAGTGATCTAAATGCCCTTTTTATTGACTTTTCAGAAAATAATTAACTGAACGGCTTATTTCTTTTCTTTTCAGACCTGTTCTGAAAATTACTGTTTTTGTTATCAAAGGGAACTGGCACAAAACATCGCCCACAGGCAGCTTCCCTTACAAAGAAAACCTGTTTCAGGCTCAGTTGGATCCTCGTACAGCGTGGTTTGGCTCCGAGTCAAGCCGGTAGGAGCCCTGGTGATGGAAAACAGGTGTGGAAATGGACTTGTTCTCCTTCTGTACCCCCCAGCAGCCTCTCCGGCTGTAATGAAGAACAATGGCTTTATTCCTGAAGGGAGGAGACCCCAAGTGACCCCCCCCCCCCTCCCACCCTCCCATCACCACACTCCTCTTCCTCCCCTTCTCCTCCACATGACCCCGCCAGTCTACAGCGACTCTGCTGGCGAGCCAACAGATGACTGGGCTGGGTCGCATCTGGCCTCTGTGCACTTAGTGTAATCAAAGAGAGAAAAAAGGTTTATGGCCTACTTGTTAGTGTGCTGCCGACTGATGGGATGTCAAGCAAGCACCCTCCGATTTCAAATCTCTGGAGGGGAAGGGGAGGGGGTGTTGAGGGGGTGGGCGTGGGCAGCAATCTGCCATGCTGAAAGCAGCCCACTGGCCTCGGTGTGGAATTATACCGCGCTGTACGCTTTCACAATCTGGCTTTGCAACGAGCAAAATGAGTCAAATTCAACTGATATTTTTGAATATTTATGATCACATTTACATAATGTTGATGCACAAAAGGCTACTGAGGTGAATGCAAATATTTTCCAAACATCACTTGTGCGGGTGAGGCCCCTAGCAAGTGTGTGCTACAACAAAACAGACTAGTTTTAAAAAAAATCACATTCAAAAGTATGAATGACAGAGAATGAGAGTCTTAGCGTTTAAAGCATTACTTGTCTGAGATGCATTCATTCGGGGATTAAAGTAAACATTGTGTGTACTTCTTTCCTTTATGTCATGGCAAGCTTCACTTTGTACACAAACATTTGTACACCCGGCCAATCGGAATTTAAAGTAGTCCTGAAGTGAGTTTACACATTGAGGTCTTTTCTGTAATGGTCACTCAGGCTGTGAGTGAAAAACTTCATGAGGAGCTGGTCTCTCGCGTGGCTCTGGGGGAGCTTTGTGAAGTCTGAGAGAATAGAAAATATGCCTGATGATGTCATCGGGGAGTTCTCTGCTCGGTCTTGGACGCCACAGATTTCTAACAGAACAGCCTGTGTTACTTACTGACGGGGAGGAATTTGAAGGACACTGGCAGATTTTGGAGCTCGACCAAAACTGGAGACTAACAGCCAGAGACATGTCAGCATCTATTACTTATTTAGGGGGTATTCTCTTTCTTTCTTTAATCAGCCTCTTGTGGAGTTTTATAAAGCTATTTAATGTTTGGTTACTTGCATTTTCTCCCTCTAATTAAGTGTTTTTTTTTTAAATAGCTAGATCTTGATTTTGTAAGTCACTAATGTAAACTGTTTAACAGTGTCTTACCATGTGAAGCTGGCCTTGAAGTGTTCTGATACCAGTGTTGGCATCACAGATTTCTCCCACATAGAGAAAGTGTGAGCATGCCTGTAAAGTCACCAAAGTTTATTAACACAATAGAAACTCTCTCTTCTCTTCCTCTCTAAACCAGTTACCAACACAAGAACAGTAGAGTGAACGGCTGGTTATGCAAATTAGAAGAGGGGTCTTGTCTCAACCTGCAAGGATTCTAGTTTGGATTTAGACCCATTCACTAAACATGAACCTGATTACCAGGCAGAGGTGACAGGTGCCTTTCTGCAGATTGATTTGATGGGACACGTGAGATTGGGAGATTATCATAACATCACCATACAGCAATATCGTGATAATTGATGAATTGCAAGTCAATCACATAACCATACATCCTGATTTCTAAACAACTGAAGCACATGAAATGCCTCTTATAAGACAAAGGACAGGATTCATGTTTTTAGTTTGTACATTCAGCTCTCAAAACTATAAAAGCTGCAAAATTTGTGCAAAAAATAACATTATTGTCTAAAAAAAAAGGTACACAATAATATAAATACACACTCTAGTGCATGACAGGCATAACCAACTTGTGAGCGCTGGTCTAAGCTCATGCATCAAGCTAGTTTGTTGCATGTAGGAATGCATCTCCCATTCGTTGTCAATATTTGTGCAGTGATTGTCATGTAGGTAGAGCTGGGCGATATTGAAAAAGATGTTATCACAGTAAAACGTTTCATATCAGTCGATATCGAGAATTATCCCAAAAAATATGAAATCATAATTTTATTTCAATTTAAAGGCAGTTTTTATATTTTATCAAATTATCGCTCAGCCCTACATGTAGGACTCTGTGACATGCATTTGCATGTACGAGTCCAACTTCCACCTTTCCTCCCGTCTAAACACAAAGTGCTGCAACAGATTTGACTTTCTTCCTTTTGGATGTGCAATAAGCTAACCTCACTTCTTTACATCACCGTCCAACATCTCACTGTCTTCTGTTGACACTCTCCACCGTCCAATTCTTCTTCAGCCAATTAACTGGATTTAGACCCATTCACTAAACATGAACCTGATTACCAGGCAGAGGTGACAGGTGTCTTTCTGCAGATTGATTTGATGGGACATGTTAGATTGTGTTGGGTTTTGACCAATCAGAATTTAATATTTAACGCAGCTTGGTATTTAATTAATTAACAGTGATATATGAAGTATTAGCTGCAGATAGCAACAACTGTGTCTGAGTGGTAAAGAAGAACAGTACGCTTTCTGAGTGTGTAATGTCAATGAAAGCAAGGAAATGTGTTATATTAAGCCTCTTTTTTTTTTCCTATATGTAGAATTAAGAAAATAAAAGCAGTACATAACCAAACTTAGCTAAAAACCTGCAGCTTTGAAAACTTAGAAACACCAAGCAGCAACCTCCGGTCTGAAAATATGAGGCCAATGCAGAAGTGTTAAAAACTGCAGTTCATCAAGGATCCACTTGAGGCTGGCTCCGGAAGTACCGGAAACCACATACACACCAGTTCAAAGAAGACGATCTTAACTTAGCAGAAATAAACATGTTTACAGCCTGGTACAAAAAACAAGTGTAGTCTGGATAGCTCATTTCTTGATCAGCACACACTGTACGGGGGGTGAATTTTTTCACAACACCGCAATTTCGAAGATATTTAGATTACAAGTCTTCCAATGAGAGGCACAGCTGACTTGATTGACAGGCGGGAACACTGTAGCTGTTGGCTAGGAGGCTCAAATCCCGCCTCTTTACGTCACACTCACTCAACAGCAGTTGTGTTCAGTTTAGCAGCAATATGGCTTCTGCCGCCGATTGGCCAGAAAACAGCGCTTTCAGAAACAGATGGGTGACGTCACGGATACTACATCCATTATTTATACAGTCTATGACAAAGACGCATAACTTGAACTTGTCTGTCAAATATTTGTCTAAAGGTTGTGACTTTAACACCCACATATACACACATATACAGTACACACATAACACCACAGATAAGGGAAAGTCTGCTTCATGAAAGATGATGTGGGTGAGAGGGATTTAACATCTCTTTAAATAAAAGGGCTATGGGTAAAGAAACACTCAACAAACACACACTTAACGTGAATTTTTCTCCATTCTCATTCTGTTCAAACCTGCCCTGATTGGTTCCTAAAACTCCTTCACATGTTCATAAGAGCTGACTTCATCAGCACCACAGCACTACATCTTATTTGCTAACAGCATAAACCATACCGAATGCTTGCCCGGTGCCGTAAATCTGACTTCGGCTGCTGTAAAACTCACAACTCTTGATACCTTTTGGATCCTCCTGGAAAGTGATCACCGTGTCTATGTGAACTACACTCATGTCTAGGGATGGGTACCTTTCACATTTGAACCGATACGGTACCGATACCCGGTACCTGGGAATCGGTACCGGTACTCAACGGTACCAATTTTCAGTACTTTTGTGTTTTTATGTGGTAATAAATGTTAATTTAAAAAAAAAAATCTCAAATTTGTTTAATTTAACATGTTTATTTAATTTAACATGAAATGAACAGAAACAGGATTATATAGGTGATTAGATATATTAGCTGACACGTGCTCGTGGCGTCTAATTGCTCTTTCTGGAGTTTATCAATGAACACACGTGAACGCCTGCGGACGGGAAAAAGTCAGTTATCCGTCTCTTTATAATAACAGGACACACAACTTACTTGTTGGGCATTCACGCACACAGGAACGGTTATAATACAGGGCAGGTAGTCGGATCGAGAGAGTCCATCTCAACCATAGACTGTAGAAAATAAACTTAATCCTCCTGCTGCTCTGCTTCGCAGTGAGTGCACGCGCCTGTCAGCTGCAGGCTCCGTTTGGCGCGCTCCTGTGCAGATGCAGATGCAGATGCAGATGCAGATGCAGATGCAGAGAGCAGAGACGTTCACCCGATCAGTTTCAAACTTTATTGCAGGGTGAAAGTATGGAAAATATCCTACTCTTCTACTCCCTCACAGTCACAGGGATGCGTTCAGGTACCGAAACATGGTACCGTTTGATGTTACGTGAGTCGGTACTTGGTAGTACAGACGCAATTCGGTCGGTACCTATAAAAGTACCGAATTCGGTACCCATCCCTACTCATGTCCCTGTTCACGAGTTGGAAATTAAGCCATTTACTTCAACCGTGTGTCCATTAAACACGCTCATTTTGGTATGTTCAATGGACGCACTCATACTTTACAACAGGAGGGCCAAAAAGTTATATGTGGCTGAGTATTAACACTGTGTTAATATTGTTTCAGCACACTTGTACCAGAGGAAGACTCAGAACTGAGCAATTCAAGTCTAGGTATCAACAACGGTACAGAAAGGAAACAAAAGGTATCTGTTTCCCCCGTGTTGCTCTTCAGATGATGAGTTTGTGACGAAGGATACAAAAGGCCTCCTCTCTATTTTCAAGATCACAACTCAATCCAAACAAGGAACAACCTCCAGTTCCAGTTTTGGTTCTGACTTCATCTTCAGCTCTTCCTCTTGTCACTGCTCTCACTCAGACAGGAAACAATCCTGGTAATATTCTTAACCTTTAGTAAATAAAGTCAGTGCAGCTGTCATCTTTGAGCTAGATTGACTTTTCCTCATTCCGAACGAAGTGTTTCTGAGTCATCACTTGACGCTTGTCTCTCCTGTCTGTCTGTGTTTCAGCAAAGCCGCGCATCAGCTGTCACTGTCGCTCACACACACTGATTGGATGTGCTGCTTTTTACTATGCATGTATTAAAAACACACAGGTGATGGGGCGAAACGGCTAAGTTGAGATTGTGACAGTCAAGGTGACAGTGGTGTGGACTCTTTGTGTGGACTCAGCAGTTGTACTAAGTCAGGTTAGATTAATCAAAATCAGACATCCTCTGGCAATCCCCAGCTGCTGTCTTCACTTCTTGTTTTCAAACTTTTCCCTTTACTCTGCTCTTTAACAGCTGACACTCATAACTCATGCATGGAGGTCAGATGACTCGGCGTGTGAGGAGCCTTCCTCTGTTTTTGTTAAAAATAAATGAATAGCTCTGTTGCTTTAACTTCTCTTTTACGACCTCTTTGTCATTTGGCTCTTATAGTCTATTATTGCTGGGTGCAGCCTAGGCTCTGGCAGGAGAAGTAGTGATGGCAGTAAATCACACAACACTTCATCGTGTGTGCTGCAGGTGAAGACACTAAAAGGAAACCGGACAGTTATCCGGTTAATGGCCAGTTTGTACGGCAGTAACGTTAACCAGCAGTGAGGCGATGTGCTGCACTGACACGAGCCAGCGTCTGCCTCCAGCTTCTTGTTAATATTTGTGTGACTCAGCAGCATGGTGTGCATGTTTACATGTTACAGTCATGACGACTCTACATGCACAGTCTCTGCATTTTCTCTGATTCCAAGTCTCACAGCGCTGCACACATATTTCAAACAACTGTCACTGATGTTTCTTCTTCTTCTGCTATCTAATGATGTTTTCATTCTTCTTCTTTTGTTTGTAACGTGGGGCCAAGCTGACTGGTTTCCCCTGTTGGGATGCACCGACTCCACCATCCAGATCGTTGCTGTACATGCTGTAGCTCCACTAACGCAATATATCAGCACCCATCAATGTGACATTTTGGTTTCACTTTTTCTTTAAAGGGGACATATCACGCTTTTTCATCAATATATATTGGTCTAAGAGGTCCCCAAAACATGTCTTTAAAGTTTATGCTCAAAAAAAACACTTTGAAATCAGATTTTGGTCTGCCTGAAAAGCCCTCTTCTTCAGTCCTCCTCAGAACACTCTGTTTTCTCTCTGACCACGCCCCCTCAGGAAGTGGATGTGGCCTCGGCTGTCCAGCACGTTGATCTAATGTTTACATGTTGGCTGAATATACACGGCTGCTCAGAGATCATGTTACTTCAACCCTCTGAATCTGATCCAGAATCTGATCCTGACGGAGAGGCGCCTGCAGCAGGACCTTTCTGAAGGATTGGTCATAGATTAAGTGTTTCTTGTTGTTTTATTTATCAGTATGTCGACTTGTGTCTTGGTACACAGCTACGAACATGTAGCTATGCGGCTATGCTAACTAGCGCTAGCACTTATCCATGATAAATAAAAATCCTCCACTAGATCTTCAAATCTGCAGACGTGGGGAGTAAAACCGACCTCTGCGAGAAAGGCAGCAGGACCTTTCTGAAGGATTGGTCACAGATTCTGTGTTTCTTGTTGTTTTATTTGTCAGTATGTAAACGTGTGTCTTGGCACACAGCTACAGCTACGACATGTGGCTATGCTAACTAGAACTAGCACTTATCCATGATAAATAAAAATCATCCACTAGATCTTCAAATCTGCAGACGTGGGGAGTAAAACTGACCTTTGTGTTTATTAAGACAGCCTACAACTAGCATGCCTCCCTCCTAAGCTCCTTGTTAGCACACATTTGTGCAGGTAATGAAAAACGGAGGAGGGATTCAGTATTATTTTATACAGTCTATGGGCTGAACAAGCTCCGAGCTCTGACTCCGTGACAGACCGGATATTGTTGTTACGTAACAAAAACACTGAAGTCTGAAACGGCTCGTTTCACACACATTTACAGAAAGGTGGAGAAATCAGAACAGGGGCAGAATGGATTTTTTTCATTCTCGGGGGGTTTGTAGACATGCCAGGGACACATATTTCAGGTAGAGAACCATTAATAAGTCCATTTTGCATGATATGTCACCTTTAACAATGGGACGATAGGGGCGCTGGTGGCCTAGTGGTCTAAGCGTCCCACGTACACAGGCTACAGTCCTCGTCGCAGGGGTCGCCGATTCGATTCCCAGCCGGTTGACCATTTCCTGCATGTCTTCCCCCACTCTCTACTCCCCACAATTCCTGTATCTCTTCAGCTGGCCTATCAAATAAAGGCAAAAAGGGCCAAAAATATAACTTATATACCACACTTATATACAGTCACTGGAGTGTATATGTGCACTGCATTCATTTTAATGTGAAGTCTTTGAACTAGAGCTGGGTAATATTCAAAAAGGTGTTATCACAATAAAATATTATAATATAATATCATATCAATCGATATCGATAATGATCAGGATAGATATCAAATCATTATTTCATTTAAATGTAAAGTCAGATTATTGCTCCTGAGTGAAAGTTGAAGACAGTTTGTTAGTTTGTATCAGGATTTAGTTTCTGATGAACTTCTTGAATCCATCATTTCTGACGGTGCTAACAGGAAGCAGGTCTTTAATGTAAGATGAGATTTTTGTGAAGTCTTAGTTTGTAGAATCTTGTTTTTCTCAGATTAAGCTTATTTGCATAATTTGATTTAAATCTACAACAAAGATATTTCACACTGTATTCTGCATATCAGTTTAGTGTAGTATTGTTTTGAGTTGTGCTCTCCCCTTTAAGATTACTAAGGGTTACAGGCAGAGTGATGTTGTTTCCCACAGTGCAATGAATGCATCACGGTTATTCAGTGTTCAGTTGTCCTACGGTCTCAGTGGACATTAAACGTGCTGTTATCTCTGTGCTCTTCCTTTACCCACATCCTGAAAGTAGATTTAATGAAGTGTATGAAGTTAATAGTTAACTCAGAGTCGACAGTGTCAGACTAACGACTCTGCTTTGACCTGCTAGGTTTTGAGTTTTCTTCAGTGCTGCTGTCGCTGGTTTCAGCTGTGTTTACATTCTGCTCCAAACATCTTTAAGCCCCGCCTACCTCTCACCCTGCAACATGATTGGCTGTTCAATGCAGTCTTCTTTTTCTATCTATCGGTGGGTGGCAACTAGCGTTTGAGGCTCATTAGCGCCCCACTTTCCAGTGGTTGGGAGGTGTAATTACAGGTTTATTTATATCAAATTTTTATCAAACATTTGTTATATTTATATTGGGAAAATTATATCACGATAATTATCATTGTCGAATTATTGCCCAGCACTACTTTGAACCAGCTAACTTTAAGCGGTAGGAAGACTTTGTTGATACCCTGAGTTGATCTTCTGTTAAGGATTTCATTGTTTCATTCATGCAGCACAGCAGAGTATTGTGCAGAGTGTGAAATTATTTAGAAACAGCCCCCTCTGCAACAACCAGACTCAAGTAAAATTCCTCCCTGTCTCACAGTGTCAGAAGCACACAAAAGTGCTGTCAGAGCTTACTTTTAAAAATTTAAACATAATCTCATTAAGTAAGATTGCTGGGTTCAAAGTGGCAAACTGCAGCTTCTTTGCAAGTGAACTGTTGAACCCATTTCATCAGCAGGCTGTCGGATGGTAACACTAATTCCAGAATCTGACATCCACCTTTTTTTTAAAGAAAATTGTTTTAACACTACCAGAGTTTTTTTTTTTCTTTTTTCATTCTCTCATGGAGAAACAATATAAAAAGAACTGTGGCCCTTTATTGTGAAGCACACGGAGGAGTACGGGCAACATCAGAGAGCAGCCTGAGGCAGGTGGATCTGCCCCAAGCCTCTGACACATGGAAGCTATCCTGACCAAACACTGACAACTGGGATTACACACACACACACACACACACACACACACACACACACACACACACACGTATATGATCACAAGCCAAAAACCAAAAAGAAAATCCAGTTATATAACAGAAGGGGAAAAAAAGCGACAACTGATACAATGCACGGCGGAAATGTTCATGGTCAGAATGATGGAGCTTGATTATATCCACCATATAATTTATGAAATACATTTATTCTAATACATTTCAGCTCATAAAAGAAATAAGGAAATGAATCCAGTCCAAACATAAAAGGAACATTTAATCACATTGCTTGATTAAACTGTTATCTAGCACTTGGTAACTGTCTCAGTGCCGTACATCTCCAAACTCTGGCCTCTCCAAACATTTTCTACATAACCACAAAACTTACACCTTGTTTACCTTTTAATTTGACACATTAACCAGGGCTGCTACCATTAAATGTATTATTTCAAATGGGAAATGGACTTGTACTGGGGATGCACCGATCCAATCCTGGTATCGGATATCGGCTATATCGGACTCAAAAAACTAGATCGGATATCGGTGACAAGGGGCCGATATATAGTGCTGATCCATATGGCAGATCTATTCATCTCAGTTCTATGCTTTCTGTGTTTACAATGGCCATGTGTGTCTCCTACGTCATCAGCATCTTTATAAAATGTGCTGCTGATTAATATTGTCACAATATCAGACGTGGAGAAGGGAAACAGTAAGGGCAAAGCTGGGTAGAGTAATAATGTATTCAATGATTTTAATCCCAGTCACAGGTACACTGTACTTCTGTGGGAAACACTCTATGGAAACACTACGTTGACATATTTTTTATATTCTCATTTGAAGCTGGTTTTTTTATACAGGATATGTAATTCCTCTTATCCACTGCTGAGGTTTACTGTTGAATTGTAATATCTATTGGTTATGAAGATTAACTCACTCATTAACTGCTGGTACACATTTATAATCTCTTGAATAATGATACTGTCAGTTTAAAAATGTTTATTTTATTTTGGTTTACAAAGTCAGAAAAGCCTGAAGTTGCCAAAACTTGATTCTATCCTCACATTAAGGAATAGAGATTGTTAAATCAACACCAGGATCGGATCGGCCAGTATCGGTATCGGCAGATACCAAAGCCCAGGTATCGATATCGGCATCAGGACCTAAAAAGTGGGATCGGTGCATCCCTAACTTGTACTTATATAGTCTTTCAATAGATGATCATGGCTCAGTTTAGACTATATTAACAATGTGAAGCAGTCCTTACCAGTATCTTGATTTGAGAATCAAATGAATGCAATGAAATATACTTTAGGATCTTGACTTTCAGATTCATTAGTCACATAAAAGCTGCACTGCTACAGCATTGTCGTCTGAAAACATGATTTAAAGGCAGTAGGTGGCATATGCTTGCTTATTTGTGAAATGCAATGTTCATTGTATGTACTTTTTTTAAAGGATAACGCTGTTTCACTTTTAAATAACATGCAGGAGTCAATCAATCAATCAATCTTTATTTGTATAGCGCCAAATCACAACAAACGTTATCTAAAGACTCTTTTACAAACAGAGCAGGTCTAGACCACTCTATGTCAAATTATCAACAGAGACCCAACACCAAGACAGGATAAGACTCAGTCTGACCCCACCTTAATCCATCATGAGCATTGCACCTCACAGTATTTAGCTAGTTACAGTGGAGAGGAAAAACTTCCTTTAACAGGCAGAAACCTCGAGCAGAACCAGACTCATGTTAGACAGCCATCTGCCTCGACCGAGAAGGAGTGCATGTATATAACATCCAGTCAGTGTCATCATGATGTGCAGTTACCCTAAGATAATTTTGATTACTCATTGGTGTCCAATTATTCCTGGTTAATGTAGGTATTTACACTTTTCAGGAGTTCCACTTTGGTAGCTTCCTCTGTTTCATTCAGGTCCTGTATGCTAACACTGTTGTCCACAGTGATGGTTCAATTGAAGCTTTTTGAAAAAAAACCCCAAAAGATTTCACCTCAGTTTGAAGTGAAATGAGTTTGAAATGAATCTCCTGATTAAACAAAGGATATGGTTTCTATATTGATTCACTTCATCGCCAAAGTCTTGACTGTAACGTTGATAAAAAGGTGGCAAAAAGTGGAAGTGTCCAACACCCATTGCTATTAGTTTTCATATACACTGAATAGCGCTAACTTGCCCAATGCCCATGTTTAGTTTTACGTGGATCCATACATAACCTGGGTCTCTCAACGCTAACGGCCAAATTCCACCAGATCCATGTTCGGTCCGTCTCCGATCCGTCACAACACCAGATCTGATAGGTTTCTATTCTAGTCAATGTGTTCACTCCCACTGGATCCGCTCCGTTGCAATCCATGTGGATCTGGCAGGTCGGAGTCCTCCGGATCAGATACACAAGACTTCTATGTTTGCCGGATGCTGGAGCACGACGCATCAATCTCAACAGAGCAGATGGAGCGGGACAGGAAGTCAGGTTTCACCAAAACAAAATGAAAACATCCAGTTAATTTTCAGAATAAAACACTCTGTGTAATCACCAGATCGTATTTCACTTCACTACAACAACAAACCAAAGTCATGATGAGCGGAGCCAGGCCTGGAGTCAACAGGTCAGAGGTTTTCAGAGGACCAGAAAGACAACATGGATGAGGAGAGGAGGAGTGACCCCGGTCACATGACTCCAGCTGTCCGGCGGTCCTGTTCCGTGCTGCGTTCTGAAAACACAACCCGTGGATGTTGATGGATGAGAGAGCACAGAGCCGGACCGGACATGGATCTGGTGGAAGTCCAGTGTTAGAGACTCAAAACAAGGATGAAGTTTAATTTTAGATCAACTGCATGATACATCCTCTCATCATCTCAGCGCTGACTGTGGTGGTCCACCTGAAGCACTCCTGAACAGTTAGTGCAGTTAGAGGACGTGGACGCGCTCCTAAATGTGTGCGGTTGACTAATCTAATCTGCCGCCTCGACAGAACCAGTCAGCCACAGCGAGAAATGTTTTCCATTTTGCTTTTTGAATTTACAAAAGACAACAAGTGGCCTTTGATTGCTCTTTTCCTCTCAGTTTGAGGCCTTCATCATCTTGCTCTGCCGCAGAGTCTCGGTGAGGCGTCGCTCGCTGTAATTGGGCCCATTTTGCCTGCTTTCATTGATACAATGCAGAGTTCAACAATGAATGAATAAGGAATCAATGCATATCATTTGTGCTTTCAACCAAATAAACAATACAGCTTGTGTTCCGCTGTAATCATCTGAGAGGAAATGAATGCCCTTCTGAATACAATACAGGTATGCAGCAGCCATCGCGGCACAGTGGGCTGGAGTGTTCTGGGTTCTCCCATCTTTCATTTTACATAACACTCCAGCTTGTATAATATTTCAGAGAAGTTGCTCCTGATGAGACCCTTCAGGCTGTTTCAGTGTCTCCCATAGAACTGGATCACCTCTCTCAACTGTGCTCAGTAGCCGTCTTTTGTCTGGTCTATTGTCACCCTGTCTTGACTGATATTTTCAGCGCTAATGCCAGACAAGAGCAGCACAATGATGCACCATCTCATTTTCTTTGTGTCCTCGTTGGATGCTGTAGAGGAAAATGTTACCTGCTAGAGAACAATGGAGCGATCCCTTGCACTGAAACTGTAGATTACACGTCTGTGAAGAACAGCTTAATTCCATTTGGTGTCACAATCTGCTTCTGTTTTATGTGAAGAGACGAGGAAACACCAAAGAAATGCCTTCTCCAGCAATTTCATGATTTCTTCTTGATATTACTCAGCTCAAATTATGTAGTGTACCAGTTTCTTCACAGAGTTTGTCAGCTGTTGTAGATATAACACATTTTTAATTCATATTATGGCTAATTTTATTGGTTAAACCTGGCTCAGATATCTCAAAATGATCATACCCTATGATTATTGACAGTCTGAGCCAATTCAAAATATTAAATTGCTTAACTTCTTGTGATGAACGACCTGAATGAATGAAAGTTATATACTCTGAGCTATCAATATAATATTTTTTATAAATAAGGCTTTTCCTTTTGGACAAAAGTTGTGAGTCCAAGCCATAGATTGTACAGAATTATCACCACAAGTCTTCAGACTGTGAAGCCATATTTTGTAGAGCTCCCCCTACTGACTGGCTGCAGTATAAAGGTCCTAAACCTTGCATTCCTTCATGTTAACAGATGGATCATGATTCAAACTATAAAATTAACACTAACATAAGAGTCACTGAACGTTTCATAGCTATGTGTATCAACTTCAGACAGACAAAATCATCTTTTCTGATAACTGTACCAACCTGAAGGATCTTTGACGTTTTATCTGTAAGTTAAACATTTGTTCTGGTTCACAATGATGTCACTTGTTACCATTCCTTGATTCCACCAGTGCAAAATATGAGCACCCATGGATGAGATCTTTGGCTTCACCTCTCATAATGGTAGGAGAATGAGGCTTTGTGTCAGTTCAATGTACATTTAACTGTAAAGCCATCAGTCTGCCAGTCCATATAAACATTTATGACTCAATTTTTTTTTTTTTTAAATGTTAAAGTTCTATTTTTGGGCGTTTTTGCCTTTAATGATAGGACAGCTTTAGACAGACAGGAAATGAGGGCGATCAGAGTAGGGAAGACATCCAGCAAATGGCTGCAGCCGGGAATTGAACTGGCAACATCTGCGACGAGGACTATAGCCTCTGTATGTGGGGCGCTTAGATGGTCAGGCCAGGGGTTCCCAAAGCGGGGGGTCGCGAGACACTAGTGGGGGGTCGCAAGATGTCCTCCAGAACTTTTTTAAAATTTTATTTCTAAAGTAATCTAAAATGACATATTTTACCAAATGTTGTAAAAATATTATGAAAAAAAAGTAGTTTTATTTGATATAAAACCTTGCAAAATTTCCTTTTTAAATTAAAATTCTGCCTTTCTTTGTTGCCAGATGACTCCTGAGGTTAGGATCAGAGGTAAGGTTAATTACACTAAATTTACAAAAGCATCAGTAGCAGGAGGAAACAGGAAACAGCCACATAGACCAGCTAAATGAAGTATGAAGCAACATTTTGTCACTCGACAGTGGGGGTCGCAAGTCTTTGGCATCTATATTTTGGGGGTCACAAAGTGAAACATTTGGGAACCCCTGTTAGGCCACCAGCGCCCCTATAACGCAGTTTTATTGACCTAAATATACATTATTTTTGGGTTAGAGCTAAAAGGACATATTAGTCACATTGTTTTATTTAACTGTATTGAAGACAAGTTAAAAACATTGGTCATTACCCATAAGGCCACTTTTCTTCGAGGTAAAGGCTTGTTCAGTAACGTTATCAATCAATCAATCTTTATTTGTATAGCGCCAAATCACAACAAACGTTATCTCAGGACGCTTTTACAAACATAGCAGGTCTAGACCACTCTATGTCAAATTATGAACAGAGACCCAACACCAAGACAGGATAAGACTCAGTCTGACCCCACCTTAATCCACCATGAGCATTGCACATCGCAGTATTTAGCTAGTTACAGTGGTGAGGAAAAACTTCCTTTTAACAGGCAGAAACCTCGAGCAGAACCGGACTCATGTTAGACACACATCTGCTGAGACCGAGTTGGGTCTGGAAAGACAGATAGAGGAGAATAAGAGAGAGAGAGGTGATGGTGATGAGATGAGTAGAAGCTGTTGCCGCTGAAGTCCAGTACGTCCGTATCAGCTGGAGTCCAGAACGTTTGCAGCAGGAGGACGTCTACGGCAGCTCAGAGGAATCTACAAGACAATGGAGCTCAGGGACTCCAGAAAGGTCTATGGTTAGTAACTTTAATGGGACAGGCAGAGTTAAAGTAAATGATGAAGGAGTTGGGGGGGAAGGGGTTGAGATAGGATCCAAGTGTGTTAGTGCGCCAGTTCCCCCGGTAGTCTAAGCCTATAGCAGCATAACAAAAGCTGGTCCAAGCCTGATCTAGCTCTAACTATAAGCTTTATCAAAAAGGAAAGTTTGAAGCCTTCTCTTAAAAGTAGAGAGGGTGTCTGCCTCCCGGACCTTGACTGGTAGATGATTCCAAAGGAGAGGGGCCTGATAACTGAAGGTTCTACCTCCCATACTACTTTTAGAGATTTTAGGTACAACTAGCAAGCCTGCATGTTGGGAGCGTAGTGTTCTAGAGGGGTAATAGGGCACTATGAGCTCTTTCAGATACAAAGGTGCCTGATTTTTAAGAGCTTTGTAGGTTAAAAGAAGGATTTTCAATTCTACTCTATATTTTATTGGGAGCCAGTGAAGAGAAGCTAACACTGGAGAGATGTGCTCTCTCTTCCTTGTTCTAGGGGTAATCTAACCTGGAGGTAACAAATGCATGGACTAGTTTTTCTGCGTCGCTCTGAGATAGGAAGTGTCTAATTTTAGAAATATTGCGCAAGTGAAAATAGGCTGACTTTGAGATTTGTTGAATTTGAGAGTTGAAGGATAAATCTTGATCAAATAGGACTCCTAGATTCCTAGCAGAGGTGCTTGATGCTAGACTAATGCCGTCGAAGGTACTTATATTATTAGAAATAGTCTCTCTGAGGTGTTTGATGGCAGGTTTAACAGATCCTCAGATCCAGCTTCGTAATGCATAGTCAGGAATTTCCTGGACTAATGGATAAGTGAAACTTGGCCTGCTAAGAGGTGTTCACTGGCTACTGCTTGGTTGACTATTAGAGGGAAGCTTTTCATATTACATGGCCAAATCCATGTGAGTTCTGCTTCACCAGTAGCCTGTGAAGTTGTGCACAGAGCGAGCGCCTTTGGGTGTAACAGTGGGTAATGAAAGACTCCTGCCAAATCCAAAGAGTAGCGTCAGCCATTCAAAACACATTTTTCACTTACTTGATCAGCGTTGTATTTCTGTTGGCCTCTTGGTTAAACATTCCTTGGAGTAGATTACCTCCTGATCTAGTTGTCAGGTTCTGTTTCCCAACAATATGAAAACCGGAGCTGAAGCAAAAATTGGCAAGTTGGCATCAGAAAGGAAGCCTTTTACCCGGCGAGGCTGCGGAGCATTGAGAACAGTAAGAATTGGCAGCAAGCATTGCCTTGATGAAGACTATAAAGAAGATGCTCAATGTGAACTCGGGGTGTTCCTGACTCACAAAGTACCTTTGGAGGAAAGGTATGCACGCTGGAGGTGCTCTCTGCTGCAAGCCAAGGCTCTCTGCAGTTTGGCCTTCTAAAATTTTCTATTTCTGCAGGGAGATTTGGCTGAGAGAGCTGTTTATTATGACTTATGTTGTGAGTCTTCACTTGACCCTGTCTTCTATAACAGATCATTTTCAGAATAACAGAAGAAGAAACATTTTCTAAGAGCGAGTATCACATTACAGATTACAAAACAGTTACATAACCACTCAACAGAGATACACAGGTAAAATATATAGTGTTTGTTTCATCTCTGGCATCTCTCAAAATACTCCCAGAAAATAGGTGTGGGTTTGTTTTATGCAACTTCCTGAATACAATTAATCAGACCCACAAAAACAATGTTCCAGCAAGTAGGACAAACCGCCCCCTGGCTGGCTTACAGCCTCTGATCTGACAGAATTTGTATGTGATTCACCCTGGATGTCCTCCTGTGCTCTTACTTGAAGAAGGCGTGCTGTAACATTCAAAGATTCTGAATATTTTAAATAAATTACTGTACAAACAACGGCAAAAAACTTCCCCTTCCTGAATCATTAAAAATGGATGTAAAAGAAAACAAAAAACTCTGCAGGAGACTGACGATGGAAGTCAGACTTCTCCTTTCTGGTTTTGGTTTTGGTTACAATGAAAAAGCAACTCCTTCTGCTGACCCACCACACATTACTCACGTCTAAAAAGCACTCAACGAGAAATCCCATCCAGCAGGAGGTACAGATATCAATTTGTCTACCAAAGAAAGCAAAAGCAAAGTGCCTGCATACCAGCCTTTCACTGTAATGGACGGACCTCACTTATAGAAACCAGGCCTCTTCTACCAGGGCATGGCTCTTCCTTTTTGGACCTCAGGACAGGCCGTCAAAACTGAATTCACAGTCCATCCTTCCTTCCATTACAGGTCCTCCTGGATCCTGATAGTGTGGTCATTTTTATATCTTCATAAGTTTACTTTAGCCCAGCACTTAACAAGTAATGCATGCACTTTTCTTGTAATTATCTGCCAACCGTAGACCAAATGCTGTGCAGCCAAAAGACACTTTCGCTCTGTGTAGGAGGTGGAAGACTTAGTGTGAAAATGTAGGACATCACTAACTGAACTTGAGTCAGACAGAGACAAAGTGCCTACTGTTGCATGAAAAATCATTAAATGATAATGAAGTGAGCTTGACAGATTGATGGTGTCAACTCGGTAAAAAGAGGACAGTGCTGTATTTAATGTGTGGCTCTTGTAAATGTACACACGACTTCGAGAGCACAGACACACTCGACTTAGACAGTGGATCCAGCTTTAAATGAGCTGCATGTTCAGTCGGAACATCATACACAAGTCGTTACTTCAGCGTTTACGTAGAACACCTCGGGAAAGGTGTGTGTCTCCGACTGGGGAAGGAGTAAAAGAGAGTATGTTTGAACCCACCCGGTTTTTCCGAGGCAGTCCCTGCTTCTTTGAAGTGTGTAGTATTTGTTGGGCTTCACTTGGCTGTCAGATTAATACCTTCTCGACTGAAAATGAAAATGGGTGAAGGAGCAGTTAATCCGCATAAGAATATTTTTGTGGATGAGAAGCTGCGAGTCTAGCAAACCGTCTGCGTATTGATTGGTTGTCTGGCAATGCAGCGTTGGCCTGACATGCCGGGATCCTCTAATTCCCTGCGTATTGCTGATTGCTGAACAGAACCCTGGCTTATCTTAACATTTCCCACTAGTTATGCTGATACAATACCTGCAGCATGGCGGTGCATGTAAAGTTATAAGGACCGCTGCATTCTTAATCTGTGCATGTCAGGGGCCACTGACCTTTCCAAACTGTTTACTTGGGGTGGCGTGGCTTTTTTTGTCCGTCAATAATTGATCAGGGAGGAAATTATGGACGGTGGGAAAAGATGAATGTTGTAAGCCTCACCTACAAGGCGAGTTATTTTGTCACTAGCAGAGGTAAGGAGACCTTACAGCGATGTAATGCACACTAGATCTACATTTGTGGGCTGTTTTTCATGTTTTTCATAGATAGTGTTGGACAGAACAGTGAAGAACATGGAGAACGTTCAGGTTCTGTGTATTCTCACATCTCTACACTCACAGCCTGTTTTGGATGGATTCAGTTGAAGCGGTAACCTTCAGTGTTGAGAAATGAAACCAGTGCTGAGGTGCAAAAAACTGCATTCTTCAAGTTTCCACACAAGACTGGCCCCAATTGATGAGAACCCCCCCCAAAACCTTATTTTTTATATCTCATGTTTTTAAGATATTCAGATGTAGTATTGAGCATATATTGACATCATTAGAAGCATGCTTGAGCTGACTGACAGGTGGGTGTGATGCAGCTGTTTGCTGTTTGACCGTAAGGTAGATGAGTCTGCAGCTCCAAACTGTCGACCACCATTGTTTGGCTAAGAGACCAATGGGTGACATCACTGAGACTACTTTGTTATCTTCCATACAGCCTGTGATTAAGTTATTAGATGCTGGTAGCTAGAGCTGGGCGATATTGAAAATGATGTTATCATGATAAAACATTACATATCAGTCCATATCAATAATTATCAGGATAAATATCAAATTTAGATTTTTTCTCCTGAGTGAAAGTTGAAGACAGTTTGTTAGTTTGTATCTGGATTTAGTTTTCTGATGAACTTCTTGAATCCATCATTTCTGACGGTGCTAACAGGAAGCAGGTCTTTAATGTAAGATGAGATTTTTGTAAAGTTTTAGTTTATAAGTTCTTATTTTTCTCAGGTTTAGATTATTTGAATGCATCCCGGTTATTCACAATGATCGTGGTGGACATTAAACGTGTCTAAAATGCATAGCAGAAGTAGTCTCTGTGCTCTTCCTTTACCCACATCCTGAAAGTATATTTAATGAAGTGTATGAAGTTAATAGTTAACACAGAGTCGACACAGTGTCAGACTAACCACTCTGCTTTGAGCTGCTAGGTTTTGAGTTTTCTTCCGTGTTGCTGTCGCTGGTTTAAGCTGTGTTTACATTCTGCTCCAAACATCTTTAAGCCCTGCCTTCCTCTCACCCTGCGACTTGATTGGCTGTTCAATGCAGTCCTCTTCTTCTGTCTAATGTTGGGTGGCAACTAGCGTTTAAGACTCATTAGCGCCCCCTCACTCTCCACTGGTTGGGGGGTGTAATTACAGGTTTACTTATATCAAATTTTTATCCAACATTTGTTGTATTTATATTGAGAAAATTGACATCACAATAATTATTGTTATCAAATTATCGCCCAGCCCTACTGGCAGCTGACAGGTGTTTGAAATACGGATCAGAGTACTTCATCTACAGTAGTTGTGTGGCTTTTCAATGCAAGCAGCATGAAATGGTTGCAAAATTACAACAAGCAGCAGCAGTCAATTCCACCTACAGAGGTTTAAGCGTAGCAAATACAGTGACGGTATAAGGTCTGGTCATGCTGCAGAACAGCTACTCTGTTCTTGGTTGACAACAAGATTCAAGGTTTGTTTCCAGATGCATCTGAGCATTGAAGGTGAACCAAAGTAAAGTAGCCAGTCAGTTACTTGCTGGATAGCTAAACAATGGTGAACAACTCAATAAAAGGTTCCCTCAAGCAGAGTGAAGACGGTGGTAATTCTCTCCTTTTACTGCACTAGGCATTAACTTGAGACAGTGAGAGCTGTAGACTTACAAAACTGGAAACTATCCATATCCACAATAAGGCAGTGTCTCACCATTCCAGGTTTTAGTATCTTAATTTTGTGACCGTGTGTGACCACAGGCAGACCTGTTGTCAGTTTCCATTCAGCGTCCTCAGTAGTTCATGATCCGATCCTGCAGACTGTCAAATAGAAATCTGAGACAATGCTTGTGCTTACCAACGCCTACATCCCACTTAGCGTGTTCCCTGTCACTATACATCCTCCATCTCACCTCTGACCTGTTGAGCAATGCTAGCGTAGGATGATGCATGTCTACATATACATCATATTTCCTCCTACACTGGAATGATTGGCTAATAATTGTAGCTTAAAAAGCTGTTACTGCTTCTTAAAAGCCATAAACTGCCTTAACACCTCCCAGAAGTGGTGGTTTTTCCTTCCTATATGGGATATAAGCCCCCGTTAAGTAAGGCAAGAATGTGCTCCTGTGCCAAGCGTATACTTTAAGTCTTAAAGAGGCCAAAGTCTCAGGACCTCTCATTGATTGCAGTTAAGGCTGCACTTAGCTGGTCTCACTTCAAAACCTGAGAGGTAAACATGTTGGCTTAAGTTTAGTCACCAACACACTGAGTGACAGCCATTGTTATTATGCTCCAGGTTTAAACTCTCAATACCTTTGTTGGTGAATGCCTTTTTGTTGGCAAGAATTTCATTACAGAACCTGCCTGAGAATTTAAAAGACTTTGCAATACATGAACTGAAATGTACAATAAACAAAGCAGCGTTTTCAACCTGTGTATATGTGACAAGTGAGCGCCTATGGATGATAGTTTTATCACACAGCGGCCTTCAAGTTACCTATTATTCATACTCAGTGCGTCTCCTCTTCCTCACTCTTTCATGAATGCAGGCTTGCAAATGAAATCAATCCTGTGATCTCACCTGAAGGTTTAAAGACCCTGTGACGAGTTTTTAGCTGCTTATAAAAGTAATATTAAAAGTAATGCTTTTTTATGAGCCACAAAAGCAAAAAAGACCATCAGCAACAAGCCTGACAATTTCTATTTAACATATTTGAACACCTGTAACCTGTGAGGGGGCAGGTGTCAGACCAGACGACTGACAGCACGCTGAAGAAACAGCCTTTTTATAACACCTCAATATTTAATGTGAGTGATATGTTTGGCTGTTTAAAAGAAAGCAGCAACACATCTTTAGTCAGAAAACACTTCTTCTGAAAAAATCAGCAAGGAGACAAGGGTTTCAGTTTCAGTGGATCAGGATCAGGTTTAGAGGCTTAGTGTCTCTTTAGAGCATACACCACGTCCATGGCAGTGACGGTCATCCTCTTGGCGTGCTCAGTGAAAGTGTCAGCATCATGGGTCACACTCTCCAGGAACACCTTGAGCACAGACCTGCTTCACACCACTGTGGCAAGCCAGACGGTGGATAGCGAGGTTGGTGATTCTCAGGGTGATATCAGGGAAGACTTTAGGGTGACGCTTTGAGCCTCCTTTACAGAGCTGTGAACAACCATTTCCAATGCCAGCCATTTTCAAAGCTGCTAACCAGGATGGTTAGAGTCAAATGTAGGTATTGCACTGTCAACAGGGGGCGCCAAAATTGACGCAAACTTGTTAAATTGAGGAGCTTTAAGTTTCAAGAAAAGCTTTGAAGCCTGAGTGGGATCAATACTGACGGACAAAGAAACAACTGAGGGGACCCACTTACGACAGTTTTCTATGTATTCAGACTATGAATGTCAACAATTAATCAAGTATTGAGTGATTGATTGTTAAGAACTTACTCTAACACATTTTTTTGTTTGGATTTTCTATCACGTGGAACAAACATCATGTGGTCTCATATTTGGTTCAGCTATCAGGGAGGTGTTTGAAGTTTAAAGCATGTTTGGATGTGAATCAGCTGACTGAAGGTGATGCTCACAGCGGAGACGCTCAGCTGGGGGCTGCAGCTGAGTGACAGGTCTCCACGAGCATTTTTTTTTTCCACCGCCAGACTGATTATAACTAGATTGGCTCCTGGCTGACACCTGACCACGTTCACATGCTTATTTTTCCTCAATAAACCGAGCAGACAGAAAACTGGACACTGTGAGTCTGATCTACTAAAGGTTTGCATGTATAAAATCAAGTGCAAACTTGGTAGTGCGTGCAGAGCTGATGTACTCACTGGGTGCACTGAGGATTACGTCTGTAAAATGAGCAAAATAGCATGCGCAATCCATTTAGCGTGTTTGCCTTCATGCATGTGCAGAATATATGCAGATTATCAGAACGCACAAAATACTGGGAGGAGCAGACGCAAATGTAATCATTTAGCACATGCAATGTGATCTATCAAACCTGCAACCGATTGCGGTCGGTGTTTTTCCGCCTATATTTAGCATGTTTGAAAGGCAGGTGCAAACTGGCGCAGCGTCATTGTGGCGAGAAGGAGGCATAGGTGCATGACAGACGACGGAGAGAGAGAATCTTCCGTGCTTGTGTCAACATATTTGGACTGCCAGAAATAAAAATAGTAGAGACATATCGTCCATCCAGCAATGCCATTTTTGAGCTGCTGGATGACCTAAGGGCTGATTTGGAGCCATTTGACATGGAAAACGTTTATGTTTTTTGAATGATTAATCAGTAATTGATCGTTAACATTTCCAATGATCAATATCGGAAAATACTTGAAATGTACATCCCTAATTCAGACCAATCTCATTTTCCTTTTTGGGTAATCCGGGAAGATTTGTCAAGTCATCAAAACCACAAGGTTTGAAAGTGTCAGATTTTAGTTTAACATTTTTAAAATGCATAAATCATCAGTTCATTTATTTGTTTTATTGTTCAATCTTTCATTTCTGCACTAACTAAGTGAACCATTCATAAAAAGATTAAACATCTAATGGTAATGCCTTGTGGTTGAATTTGTTTGAAGTTCTAATCAACCAGAGCACATTTGAACAGAAGCACCTGTACGGCAGATTGTTATGTGATTGCTGGTGTTCATTGCATCAGATATGAGCAAGCTACAGCTTATTACAATCCACTCAAGGTTAATACAGTTGTTTCACTGAGATGAGATTTGTTGATCAGGGTTAAATCGGTAATCAATTGTTGATGAGTTTGACAGTGTGTCTCTTTTAATTTGGTGAATTATTCTGTGCTCGGTCTATACAATCATAAAAATAAGCAAAATAGTGTGAAAGAGCACATCAGACAGTAAAAATCGATTCATTGCGTCCTCTGTCATCCACAGATGGTGCCACTTCAATCTCCCTTCTATTTTGTCACGCTAATGTGCTGAAAGATGACATGGGTGGGTCATTTCAGAGCAAAAATAGCAAAGGCTCAGTGTGACGGCCGTGTCAGTCTGCCTTCTATTTTGTCACACTAATGTGTGGAGAAATGACAACTGAGGGTCATTTTAGAGGAAAAATGGCAAAGGTGGTAGAGTGTGACTGCAAGTCCAGCGCTGCTTAATTTTCAAGATTTGATATCCTTTATCCGCTGAGATGCAGCACTGAACCCAGAGAAGCATTTCAGCGACTCTTAACGGATCGCCCGTTAATGGTATGGGGTCACATTAATTATTTAGAGCTGCAGGCTCTCTTAAAACACCAGATATCATCCAGGCAGTCATGCAACAAGAAGTGTGGACAGACATTTTATATACAGAACACACACTCTTATGACTCAAATCTTATACCTGTAAAATACATTTTATTTTTATTCTAACAGTTGCACAAATGTTATTTTAATGCTTAAACTGCATGTGGAGTCATACAAGTTGAAGGATATAGTAAAGCACAAGCAATTTTTTTAACAATAAAACAGCAACTAGGAAGTCCTCAGTTCTCCACAAACCATGTAAACATTAGCAAACTTTATCTTCATCTAGCAGACAACATTTTAAGAACAAAATAATTATTTTCCTGGCTTCTGAAATTTTTTATGCACCAAATTTTGCCTTTTCTGTACAACTTCATAATTTTGATCTTGTCTTGTGTCCTCTTTTGTGTCTTCTGACCTTTTGTGTTCATCAAGAACATTTTCACATCATGATAAAAACTTTAGTTTGAAAACCTGTCAGCTTTAAGAGTTCTTGTGTTTCTTCTTTATTGCCGTCTTGCAGAATTCCCAGTGTCCCATATTAAGCTTATTGAGACGTTTCTGGATTGACTTTAGTTTTGTTTTTGCGCTTGAAAGAAACTGCAAATGTACACATAATTCAGAAGGTGATTAATTTCTTTGCTATTAATAACACAATTTAAGATAGAAGCTTGGGGCCATAAATAAATGGACCTTGGGCCGCAAATGGCCCCCGGGCCATACTTTGGACATGCCTTCATGTCACTTAAAGCGTCACATCATTTGTGTCCAGTGTGTTCATATGTGTTCGGTGTGTTTTATATGTGCCCAGTGTGTGCATATGTGTCTGGTGTGTATATTTGTGGGATGCGGGGCACCATTGCTGTGAGGCTGGGTGGATGGTTATGGTTATTGTGTTCATACATGTATTCCTGTACAGACGGTGGCAACAAATCTCCTTATTAAGGACAAATAAAGATCGATCGATCGATCTATCTATCTATCTATCTATCTATCTATCTATCTATCTATCTATCTATCTATCTATCTATCTATCTATCTATCTATCTATCTATCTATCTATCTATCTATCTATCTATCTATCTATCTATCTATCTATCTATCTATCTATCTATCTATCTATCTATCTATCTATCTATCTATCTATCTATCTATCTATCTATCTATCTATCTATCTATCTGTTCCAAATATAGAATAAAAGGGAATTTGAAGTGACTTTGATTCTAAGATTGCTGGTTCATTAGTAAGCATCACTGCGCTGGGCTCAGGAATTCTGCCTTTGCGTACATGGTTGTTTTAATGAAGTATCAAAATGACCACAATTAATCAGAGAGACAACACTCTGATTGAGTTCTTGATTTATAGCCTTCACCTGCTTTACCCTCACTTATTAAAGGTGGTTGCCATGGAACATTACTTTAAACGAAGACAGAATAACAGAGCGTTTGAAAGTCTGGGGTGTTTTTCCAACACTGGCCTTATTAGTTTATTCAGAGTTTCGTCCAGTATTTCTATTTTTCTAATGCAAACAGTTGAAACCTTCTTCTTGCTTTCAATACATTATTAAAAGTGGAATGTCAGGCCAAGAGGAATCCGCCTTTCACACTCAGTAATGGAACATTTGAAGATTTCATTGGCAAAAACAGATAACTCAGTTTTTTTTAAAATTAAAATGTTGGAAAAACATTTTTTCTATAACTAGCTTTAGGTATTATAAATCAACTCACTGTTCAAACTCAAAAGCTGTGAAAACTCAAACTTTCAAGGCAACTTTCTGCACTAGATTTTTGAGTTTTGAGGCTAACTAGAAATGTGACATTTGAGCCGACTGATGAGTTTTTGTTGAGATAACTTATCATTCATATATAGTGTAACTTAAAGTTTTGAGTTCTACATACTAAGAAGTGAAAGTTGTGCCAACTTATTATTGTTTGTTCAGAAAATGTTCCTTTGTTACTGCATGTTACTGCACCGTTTTCACACCTGCAAGGTAGATAGCTAATGTTCAAGGCTGCTAACTATTGGTAATGACCATGCTTTATTAAACTAACTAAACAAATTAAAGTGACAGTAACCGGTAATCAACTCACCATCAACTGACCAACTGTAAAACTAGAGTTTCAATACAATACTCAAACCAAACACTCACCTTTAGGGTGATCAAATCCACACAGGACAGGAGAGATGGTGCCACATGTGGGGAATTGAAAGTGTGGATGAAGACCCCTGTAGATTTTAATTGGAGACACCGTTCTTTACCTGAAGCAGACTCTAATAATTTAGCCCAGCCTCAGACCCATAATTTCAAGTTTTGCCAACCTAACTTAAGAAATGAGACCAACTTTACAACAAACTTCATACAGGTAGTTGAGATCACTACTTTGATGTAGTTTGAATCAAAATGGAACATTTTTTGTTTACTCAACCAAAAAATCATTTTCAGGACAATTTTAAGTTTTCATTTTTACAGTGCTGAAGTTGGGAGGCTTTGACTAAGTAAAAATGACATTATTAATCAGAGGTATCTTAAAAAATGTAACTTTATGAAAAATGTTTGTTAAAAAGAAGTATGTTTTTTGAAAATGTATAAAAATTGAGTTATCTGTTTTTGCAAATGAGCTCTTCATTTCAAACCATGGCTCATTCTTTCTTGTGCTCTGTGTTCATTTTAAGGTTTTTCTGAAGCGACTTATTCGTCGTTTTAACATTTAAATTCCAGCTAACCCGACTAGTCTGAAGATAAGAGAGCACTCAGAAAGCAGTCAACGTTTAGTACAATTAGTTTGTCACAGTTAAACACAGGGTCACAGAATCTGCAAGCAAACAATGTCAAATTGGTTTGCAGAATAGGATCAACCGCAGCAGAGCTAGCACAGGTGAACATCCACTTACCTGTGCTGGTTACACAGATCTTTAACAACATGCAGCCTGATTTATTTTTCTGACTGCTGATTGTGATGCTGACTTTGAGGATGATGACATTTGATAGTTCAGTCGACTGAGCACGCACATCCCCGATGAAACCCAGCGGCTTCTTTTTTTGTACAAAAATGTGAGAAATCATTTGGAGATATATTTATATATATGTATTTTAATTCTCTGCAAACTGTAATGGTAGAAGCACAATTGAAATGACAGAAAAAGCCTTGAACTGCACATTTTTTTGGCATCTTTGCTCTAACAGTCAGATTTTTGTCCTTCTTAGCAGTATAGAGGCATTTTTGTTTTCACGTCCTGCATTTTTCAACACACAGCTCTCTCCCAAAGCTCCAATTAAATAAATACTATTCTTTGTTGGCTCTGATTTCTGTTTATGCACTGTAACCCCCCTTTATGCTCAATATGAGCAGTTTTACACACTAATGAATGCTGGCTGATTTATTTTATCAGCACTTGTAGAACTGGCGTGGATTAGAAGAACACAAAAGGTAGCTTATTCATTCAAAATGCAGAATTAAGTGTAGCAATGGAAATGTGCTCTATAATCAAGGCCTTTTATTCTGAAAGACTTTGGAAAACCATGAATAAACACATTCTGTAGGTCAACTACTGAACAGAAAACTTTGTTGGGTTGTTTTTGATGAGTTTTTGAAGCTGGATGCCCCTCACTGTTCACATTAGTCAAATGGAGTCTCCTGCGATGCCTCACAGATTGAAGCTGCTGGGGCAAGAACCAAAAGCTCTGCAAAAGCTGACACAGCCTCTTTCTATATGATTTTGAGTTTGTGCCAGTAAGTAATTTACCAAGCTTAGAGACTGACAATGTGTTTCCCACTGAAATTAATGAGCAGTTAGAACAATTGGCCTTTGTTTAATGGAAGTTTAGCTTGAACGAAAAAAAAAACTCAGAGAATTTAAGAGGGGAGTTTTGTCACCGCTGTTTGGTCCAGGGAGTAAATGATGACCTTCAGGGTAAGAGCTGAGCTTTTAAGACATCGACTTTGGCGGACTCACATGAGGAACCTACTTAAAAGTCCCCGTATCATAAGCTGTCTTTAGACTTGAGAGTAATGGATTATGTGGGGGTGCTGACTGGCTTTGCTGTCATTTGAGCACATTGGTGAATGTTAAGTTTTGGCTTTTAAAGACTGAAATGTTTTTCATATCTTGTATCCTGGCAGTGACTCTTTGTGGACATTTTTGAATAAGCCTTGAAATTTGTCTTTTTTCAGTCCCTCCAGGATTTCGCGGGATTTTTTTGTGATTGTTGCGTCCCCAAAAAGCCTGATTTTGCGGCAGCTTTTTGAAAAAATTGCGGTGAAAGTTTCATCTCAGGGGCAAGTGAATACGCTAAATTACAGATGTTTTTAGAAAACATTCTTGATGTGACCACTGTGACTGTATTTTGATTCTCTTGATTCACAGAAAAATGCCATGAAAGGGCTGTATTTCACATTTACGACGGTCCCTGAATGCACCTCGTAGTGACGGGTACTTGACTGGCAGTTCACGGCACTCTGAAATTAATCTGCATCTTTGACTACAAGGAGTTGATCAAAACTTACTAAATGTGTCTGATGTATCACCAAACTAGAATAAATCAAGCTGTAGACGCAGAGCTTTTTACGGTAATGGCGGCAACAATGTCAAACATCAAATAGTAGTACCTTAATTAGTAAACAGACACCGTGGATGTGTCTGTGTCACTAACACACACCGGGGGTAAAATCATCAATGAAGATGAGACAGATGCATGGAGGAGGGAGAGCTGGTTCATAAAGCACACCTGCTGCAGGTAGAGACCAAGCGAACACTGTACCCCTCAATCTATAAATAATAACGTTGTCATGGTCACTTGTCCCGCCTGCTGTCCCCTCTCTTCACCCGTTCTCTGTGCATGTTTTGCTGTTCAAAAGTGCCGATCAAGTGAGGACTTACGTTTAAGGAAGTGAAATTGATGACAAGACCGATGACGTACAGGGGCTGAGGTTAAGGTAATTGGTCAAATTTGCGGCGATTGTATAAAATTGCAAGGCCGCGGAAAAATCACGCTGATTGGTTGAATTTGCGTTGATAGTTGCGATCGCGAAATCGCAACTTCCTGGAGGGTCTGTTTTCTGTTCATTACATTGTAACTACAGCAGTGAAGGCCTAAGCGGCAACCCCTGTTTTTGAAAAGTAAAGCCAATCCAGAAGTGCAAAAACTGCAGTCCCTCAAGTGTCCACTTGAAGCTGACCGTGAAGCCAAGGAAACCCAGTAGAGTCCACAATCAAACACTCATTTTTACAGCAGAATTAAACATGTTTACAGCTTTGTACAAAAAAATGGTCTCTATACCTCATGTCATGACTCATAATAACTGTATTGGGAGAGCTGATGTCCTAGCTTATCTGTTTTGGTTGTTTTAAAGCTAAAAATTATTCATATTTGCTCATAAATTGAGGGTAAGCTACTAAAATCAATCAATCAGTCTGTATTTGTTTAGCACCAAATCACAACAAACGTTATCTCAAGACTCTTTTACAAACAGAGCAGGTCTAGACCACTCTATGTCAAATTATGAACAGAGACCCAACACCAAGACAGGATAAGACTCAGTCTGACCCCACCTTAATCCACCATGAGCATTACACCTCACAGTATTTAGCTAGTTACAGCAGAGAGGAAAAACTTCCTTTAACAGGCAGAAACCTCGAGCAGAACCAGACTCATGTTAGACAGCCATTTCCCTAGACTGAGTTGGGTCTGGAAAGAGGGATAGAGGAGAACAAGAGAGAGAGGGAGCGGTGATAGTGATGAGACGAGTAGTAGTAGCTGTTGCCGCTGGAGTCCAGCATGTTCTTATCAGCTGGAGCCTGGAACGTCCACAGCAGGAGGATGGCTTAAACTGACTGTTCTTGTTGCAAGTTTCCCATTCAACAAGGCTATGGCCTCAACTCCACCTCTTTGCTAGTTTCTTGTTTGGTTGAAGTCAGTTGGGCATCATGGTCCTGCAATCAACCAGGAATTTGCATTTCCAATATGGCGCCTGCCATCTTTTGGCTTCATAACACCTCTTCCAAAACCAGCAAGTGATGACACTGAGACATAGTTCATGTTTTAAACCATCTATGGTAAAGTCTGAATAATTCAAATGATATAAAAACCTCTATCTCTCGCTCAAGTTCAATGTAAAAAAAAAAAAAGCTGAGTGAATATTTTTACTAACAGCTCTGGCACACATGTGGAGTCACTGTCTACTTGACAGAACACCTGTCAGTGCTTCAGGAAGAAGGCTGAGTTTTCAAATAAATAATTTACCAAAAGGATTTTACAGCTTACGAAGAAGTTATTTGTGCCTTCAACTCATCTCAATTATCAGAATCCTTTTACCTCAACTGTTTAATCAACCACAGTTTAAATGATTAGTAAATATAATCTCCTGAAATGCACTTTTGATCATCTGAAATGTTCTAAAATGGAATATCTTTGGATTTTTATTGACCTTTAGATTGCCCTTTTAAAGACTAAATATCATAAATCAGTGCTGAAAATAGTCTGTATTACTGCTGATGCGTATTTTTTGCCACCAGTAGGAACAAATAAGATGTGATAACTGTATTAACATTAACAAAATATATTTACAGCAAGAAATTTGACCTCTTTTTTTTCCTGTACTATGTTTTCAAAAGGTGTATTACTTTGCAAAAAGCTTTTCATTGAATGGCTAAGCTAACTGTGCTATAACTAAGTGTCTTGCTATCATACATGGATAGAGTATTCTTGTTTTGTCTTATCTTTAACATCAAGAGACGTAAGACAACTGCAGACTTGTGGATATTTTCTCTCCCCCCAACCTGGCACAGGCTCATGATGCAGGCCTCCTCTAAAGTTCTGTTTTATTAAAAGTTCCTGCATGTATGAAAGCACAGTCCCCCTCCCCCCCTCTAAAAAACAAGGGGATTATGGTGCGCCGGGGCCAGTCTTTGAGAATAATCAGTCAGGCCTGTGGAGAGGCAGCCTGGTAATTTTCCCTACCCGCACTGCCATCAGTGTAGCATCACCATGTTCCTGCATGGAATAAATAGTGCATCAGTCAGCCTCGACTCCTCATGCTGTTTTCACTGCCTGCCTCTGTGTGCATGTGTCTGCATAGCCTGCAGCCATTAACAACAGTAAGGTAGTCAGAGCGTCTGAAACTTTATAAAGCGTACTATAGTTTAATGTTACAGACACCAGCTGGAGTAAAAATGCATTCCACATTTTGAAAGTGTGACCAGATAAGTCCGATTTAAATTCAGCAGCATCGGTACATCAACCCTCTTCTTTATTCGACGCCTTTTGCTGCATTTTTCGTCACTGCTTGTCGTCCTTCAGCTTTCTTAAACCGTATCTTATACTTATTAAAAGAGCAACATTATTTTCTGATGTAAGCAGAGGTGCCCCCGTACATAAAATGCTGCATGAACTCTAACATCGTGAAGCGAAATGTCTGCTTGCACTGCACATCCCACTGAGAATCAACATTTTACAGCTGTTTGCTTTTAGCAGGTTTCCCCCTCATTGTAAACCTCAATCAATATGCCACAGTCCCACCGGCTCCTCCGAATACACCCAGGGAGGATTTCATTATATAAAAGCAATGTAACAGTCTCTAAAATTGGAAAGACCCGGCATGTACATTTAGGGTAAGCTGACCCAGTGGTATTAACCTTTTCAGTATTCATTGTTATATAACACGGCTCATGCAGTTAGTCATGCAAAAATGAGTACTTGCTTGAAGCCACAGTCTGTACCTAAGCCAGTGTCCTAAGAACCCCCTGTGGTTTTAAAGGTGCCCTTTTATTTTGAAATGCAGGACCACGATGCCCTAGAGTCCAAACATCTGAAGGCGGATCAGACGCAGACTTGCTGTGATGTGACCTCTTTTTATTCGAACAAACCGCTGTGAGAACTCTTGACCTTGTCTCAACTGCTCGTATTAGTGCAATGAGTCTGTTTGGAAATGTAATATGGAGCACAGCTAAACATGGAGTGTCTCACTGCATGTTCATTTAGATTCTTTGAGCTTCTCTGGATAACATACCCTGGATTGTGCATGACTAGGATTAGGCTGGTGTATCTTCTCCCTATATCCTAATTGATCTTTTACTGAAAGGTTTCTAACAGTTGCCAGTTGAAGGCATATTTTAAGGTGTGATGCACTGCACACTGTGTCATTGTAGTGATTCATCTTTACACTTAAACAAAGAGGGTTTCTGTAGATGATGTACATTGAAATTGTGATAGTTTAACCTACTATTTTAGCACCACAGGCATTTCTAATGCATCTGTAGCAGCCTCACTCTTCTGGGAGGGCTTTCCACAATGTTTTAAATCTGGCTGCAAGTTCTCTCCCATTCAGCCAAGAGGATTAGAGAGATCGGCCACTGATGTTGGGTGATAAGACCTGGCTTGTAGTCAGTGTTCCAGTTCTTCGCTTGGTGTTGGAAAGGGCTGAGGCTCACTGTAGTCTAAAAACAGAGTGCATGCTGTTGCATTGAGATTTCTCTGTCCTTGTTGTGTGGAAGACATTTGCCAAGCGTTGTTCTACAGATCCAACTAGCCCTGGATACGATGGTGTTCATTTGTGTGTTCTATTTGGCAGTGTGAGGCGGTATCAGCGCCTCGAGTAGCAGGGTTTCATCTGCAGTTCTCCGTAGTGCTGCTTGTTTCTACATAAGATAGCATTTCAGTGATACAGCTGGTGTTAATTTTTTTGGTAGCATCGAAATAAGATGATCATAAATCGCTGCTTTCCAAAATAAAACCCAAGGAAATTGACGTCACTTATTCATCTTTCAAGTACTGCCTACGTTGTCTGTATTGAGGAAGATATATGGGCTTGATTTTCTTTGATTTTTCCTGCATTGCTAATTCCAGCTTTCTACATTTCTCTTGGATAAAGTCTTTAAGCTTCTTTAAGTGTTTGTAGCTCAGATCACAATATTCTTTTCAAATACCAAACGCTGCTGTTTGCTTTGTTAAGCATTACTATTAAATTTGAGGAAATTGTAGCTTTTAAACCAAGTGGCAACCTCCGGTCTCAAAATATGAAGCCCATGCAGAAGTGTTGTAAACTGCAGTTCATCGAGCGTCCACTTGAGGCTGGCTGCAGAAACATAGGAAACCACATACACACCAATTCAAAGAAGCCTGGTTCAAAAAACAGCTATTGTCTACGTAGCTAATTTCTCTTTTGGCACACACTGTATGGGGGGTGAATTTTTTTCTAACACGACAGTTCAGAAAATATTAAGATTACAAGTTCTTGCCCAAATAAGGACATGACTGATTGACTGACAGGCGGGAACACATAGCTGTTGGCTAGGAGGCTCAAACCCCGCCTCTTTACCTCACACTGAGTTTAGTTGAGTTCAGCATTTCCAATATGGCTCCCGCCAACGATTGGCTTCAAAACAGTGCTATGTGTCTATGTTTTAAACCCATCCTTAATTGGTTTCTTAGTCTGAATCTCCATTACATTTTCACTGTCTCGACCTTTACTAATATAACTTGCTGGTTACGACGACTGAAAATGATCCTCCTTTGAAAATCTTTCTTGAGACTTGACGCTGAATGAATCAACGCAGGCGTATTTAAAACTAAACCGCTTCAAAGATACGTGTTGTGACTGCGCCCATAAAGGCAGGATGGAAGATCCTCAGTGGTGACCTACACTCATGCCAAACAAAGCTGACCTTTTCTCTCAGTCACATACAATTGCTCACACTTCCCCAAGCAGCAAGCTAAACCTTCTGGTTCCCTCCCTGCACTTAGCCTTCATCAAATATTCATCACTTTCAAGACATTGTGGCTTCGTTCACACTATGGTAAACCATCTGACATAAATATGGCCGGAGCTGTGATGCTTAACACTCGCTAATTTATTCTTTTTTCCTCCTGGCCCAAATGGAGCACTGTGTACACATTCATTATCATGATGCTGCTTGCTCTCTCCCGTCTACAGCCTGCCGTCAGAATGCTCCTGATGAGTGTATTAGAGGACGTTAACTCAGTCGTGTTGTATAATAGATGAAAGGTATTTGTAACATCAGACAACAGGTGCGGATGTGTGGCCAAAATTTCTGAAATGGTTGAAGAAATCTTTATAGAAATAGTTCTTCTTTGTTCAAATGTTCAGCTCTGTGACTTGGTGTTCAAGCAGTTTTCAGAACACAGAATTTATTCTCCAGCAAAACAAAAAAGTTTTTGAAAATGTACATCCATTTGAAAGGGGGAAAAAAACCTTCTTTGATGGGTTTTGCTTCAATTTGTAGTCAAACTAAATCCTTCTAATCAAATCTGCATGAAGCAGGAAGAAGATGGACCACACTCTCTGTGTTCATACCATTTCATGGGAACCCAGAGCAGGCTCTTAAACCCCTGCTGCGGGGAGACCGTGTATTTGATATCGAACATGTTTCACATTACAGACTATCAAAGCAGCAGTTAATAGATTTCTCTGACATAGTTGTATTTTTGGGCTGCGCACTAGGCCTTGGCTCAGGCAGGATACAGTGTCTCCAAAGAACAGGCGGAGCACCACACCGTTTCAAGAGATTAGAGGTTGGTCAGCTCGAGGACCCCAATCGATACGTCCTCTCAGGGAAGGGATTGACCATGCATTGATCCGGACCTAACAGGAGCTGGAGAGGAGCACAAGACCAATGAAAGTAGAGGTCTGATGATAGCCGTAAACCAAGGATGCAGCTTGATTTCTGAATCACACAAACCGAGGTGGCATTTATGTTCTCATCAAAACAGTCATTAGGCGAGGAGTTGGGCAAAAATTGCTGCCTCGGGAAGCAGAACAAAGCGCAGTGATGTCCTGTGAGTCTGAACCTCCCACTGGCTTTGGTAAATGTGGAAAATCAGTGGGCATGAATATCTTGTTAGTATTACCCAAATGATAAGTCCTGCTTTTGGTTTAATCACAGCATCGTGTTGAATATTCACCAAGATAATATAAAAACTGTCGCATTGAGAAACAGTGAGGAGGACTTGTTTAAATCGGAGCTGGAGGAGGCAGCTGTGCACTATTTGACTCTGGAGAGGGATGTTTTTGTTGCCGAGCAGTGGAACAAAGAACCTGGAAAATGGAAAATGGGTAACAGTGGTGCCTTCAATGACGGAAAAATTCTGTGGATTAACAAATCAACACTGGCATGTGGCTTTCAGAGCTGGTTCTCAAAAAGGTCTTGATAAAGGCTTCATGTTAGAAATCAGGAGAAAGAGTTATTAATAAAGTCTAAAGGTTCTGTTGGATAACTCTCAGTTCGGTTCAGTCAGATGTTTCACTGAACACTGTGAGATGCGTCAGCTCTTTTTGACTTTCAGTGCTTTCTATGTTAATGCACTCCAAAAAAAAAATACACGGTGCATAATTTTAAATCCAATCCCCATCGCGCTCGACCTTCCACATCAACACCACAATATATTTCAGCCCTTTGATCCCATTTCAATCATATCCTGCTGACTGGAGAGGACCACAACATCCTGAAAGAGAAAGTCAATCTGCACTTTGTGGATATTCAGAAATAGTTGTTTGGCTGGCCTGATTTCAGGTAAAATGTTTGTCTCTGACAGCAGAGACGTGCCAAACCAGTAAGACATCTTCAGATCACAACAGACCTCAGATAAACACTGTGACTGAAATAGAGGGTTCATGCTTGTGTGGTTCTCAAGTTATCTGGCTGGTTATCTGTCAAACACCTCTCTGCTTGTAAAGCTCTTTACCCCCAGACCAAAAACATGAACAGAAGCCTGGATGTTTTTAGCTTTAGTGTGTTTTGTTCCACAGTACAGTGTGTGTGTGTGTTTCCTTTTTTTTCTATTGGCACTGCTGAATCACATAAGGTTCATTTCAACCAAGCGTTCTGAGGTCTTTTAGCCCTCAGAACTACTTTACCCTGAACTAAAAGGTTCCTGTGCCCCCATTGTTGTCTGCGTTTCAACCATGGGCTGAAGTCCCTGGTAGATTGTGCAAATCAGGCCAGTGAGGTATGGAGAAAATAAAAGTAAATGCACTACACCACCAGACCAGTAGAGGGCAGTAAAACAAAGACGAATGCCATTCATCACAGATGACACCATTGAAGCAGACGGACAGGCAGGTATCATTATGAGCGACATAACAGTTAGCCTGTTAGCATGAAGAGACTCAGCTGGCGCTGTTTTAGATGGTGCTATATTTCATCACAGATGGATTCACTGAATCAACACGTGAGAGGAGATAAGCGCGAGTAGCAAAGACGTTTCAACACGGCTTTAAAATCCTTTTGAACTCAAAAAGCCGTGGCAGAGATCGGCCGGTGTTTTGGTTTAAACAGCGACCCTGTTAACTGGAGACTTTCAGACGTATTTTAACCTCTAATAACTAACGAAAAAGAAACTTTTCAGAAAAAAAGAGGCCTTGAACACAAAACAGTCAAATACTAACTACATATCACCACAGCATACGGATGAGAGAAACATTCGTACGACGTGTATTTATTTTTTAAAGTTTGACTGCAGCCCCGTTCAAATGAATGGGGGAGACGGAGTTTTTGACCTATACTGCAGCCAGCCACCAGGGGGCAGACGCTTTGGTGGAAGCTTCACCTCCAGCCGAGCGAGCTGCACCCCTGACAAACACCGACACGTTCAGCTGAAGGTCTCCAGTTTACAGGGTCACTTTTAAAACTGTAACACCAGGAGAGACACATTCACGGTGGGCTGAGAGAAGACTACTGTTACAAGCTGCTAAATCAAGAGAATCACAGCTTCTTCTTTTGAAAAGTACACACACATACAAAAAAGATAGAATAAATAAAAACTAATGAAAGAAAGAGAAATCAAGTGAATCACAGATGTGTGTGATGTTATTGTGGACGGAGGGCGGAATAAAAACACTGAGGTTAATCTACCAATCAGACATGTTCAGCATTGAAGGCCCTGCCCCCCAGAAAGTCCCGGGACCTTTGAAAAGTACTACCCCCCTAGCAGGGTCTTTTTAGGGGGGAGAATATCTACCCCTGAACTAAATTTATACCCTGGGTCCACTGGTCTAAACACACGTAGTTCTAGGGTAAAGTTCCTGTGGTCGAAAAATGCCTGTTACACACTTATGCTTATTACATCGCACTAACCTGGTTGTGATTTGATTGTTTTCACTAAACAGGCGAACGCTGTCTATACAAGGTCGTCAGCTGCAGACCTTTTTGAGGTCTTCATAATAAACCTTATAACAGAGCGGTCTTTTGCATGACGAACAAACTTAGTGTCATTTTGTCACTCTGATTCAAAAAACGCCTTCAGTGCATCTTTATATCACAGCCTGGTATTTTGAGGGCACACATTCATTGTGGACAATGAGGATCTCATTATTTGCATCCATTCTTAAAAAGTTGCTCATGCAGGAAGTCATTGAGCACATTTTAGGGTTTTGCAGAGTCATCCTATATCAGTGTCCTTGTTTTTTCAACAGGGATGGGATTCTGCTGTGTCACTGCCTGACTCTTCCTCCCTGCTTCTTTTAGTGTCTTGGTTCATTTAGACTCACATCATCCTGAATAGTCACATCTCGTAAAAGGATGCAAGTCAAAGAACTCTTTGTCTCTGTGTTGAATATTGTAGTTGAACATTAACCAGTTAACCCTTAAAGACCTAGACCATTTTTGGGGGCGCCAGACTCTCCTGTATTTTTCTTGTTTTTCTAACCTATTGAAGCACTCAGCATCAAGTGCCATACATCATTTTATTCAGGAGAACCTTATCTTTCACTGTGCTGCATTTAAAGCACCAGTTTTACTTTAGTTTTGTCTGATAATGGATGAAAATACTGAAGTTTTTTAAAAATCGTCTGGAAATGTAGGTTATTTTTTACTGTGAACTCAGACAGAACATCAGGAAGTTTTGTTTTGTTTTGTTAGAAAGTTGTACTTAGGTGTTTTAGACTTCCAAATGAATTTTTGTCACTCTCAAACCTTTACTGAGCAAGTTACAGCCATTTATTATAGTATTTTCTAAGGCGTTTTTTAGTGGAAAAAGCAGGTGTATTCTTATGTTTGATTTACTGACCCTGTGGATGTGTGTAAAAAAGGTCTTAGAGTAAGTAGAGATGTTATTATATCATAGATTAAGACACAGAGGTAAAAGTGACTTTTCAGATAAATACATTTTGATCATGAACACATGTAAACATGGTCACAAATACAGGAAACTGTGTTCATAAATGAATTGAAATACACTTAGTGCAAATAATCAAATTGCAAATTATTTTCACTAACTCTGAACAAAATGAAAGAGCTGTAAATTATTTGGTTAAAATGAGAAAAAAGTTCAGACGATCTTCACCAATTACACACATAAATTACAGAAACATATATACTATATATGTCCTGGAAAGGATCGATGCAGCTGCTGCACTCCTCTCTGCCCCAGCTGTGTCTGCGTCAGAATCAGATGACTCCTCGGTAAAATCGCCAAGCTGATCATTTGATAAATTTAGACACAGTGCCTCTTCTGTTGTGTACCTTTGTGTTGTCATTTTTATTTTGTGTTGAGTTCAAATAACGTGCAAATCTGTTTGATTTTGCTGGCCGGATTTGTATATGGGTTCTCCGTCTTGTTTTCCGCTCTTTACATCAAAATTTCCCCCAAAAAACACGTTTATTAGTGGAGTAGATGGTTATCATGGTGAAACACATCCTGGACATTTACATTTTGAACCAATGGATACACAGGGGTGGGACTAAGCATCTACACCCATTGCCAATTGGCTCAGAGGAAGAAACTACGTAGGTTTCCCTGACGAATCAATGCTGTTAAATTTGATGGCGTCATCACGGTCACCACGCAGCCGCTGGATATGCAAATGAGACAAATGTGGTATCGATGGAAAGCTGAGAATGTCCGCTGTAACTGAGTTTTTAAAGGTGACATATCATGCAAAATTGACTTTTTAATGGTTCTCTACCTGAAATATGTGTCCCTGGCATGTCTACAAACCCCCCGAGAATGAAAAAAATCCATTCTGCCCCTGTTCTGATTTCTCCACCTTTCTGTAAATGTGTGTGAAACGAGCCGTTTCAGACTTCCGTGTTTTTGTTACGTAACAACAATATCCGGTCTGTCACGGAGTCAGAGCTCGGAGCTTGTTCAGCCCATAGACTGTATAAAATAATACTGAATCCCTCCCCCGTTTTTCATTACCTGCACACATGTGTGCTAACAAGGAGCTTAGGAGGGAGGCATGCTAGTTGTAGGCTGTCTTAATAAACACAAAGGTCGGTTTTACTCCCCACGTCTGCAGATTTGAAGATCTAGTGGATGATTTTTATTTGTCATGGATAAGTGCTAGCGCTAGTTAGCATAGCCACATAGCTTTATGTTCATAGCTGTAGCTGTAGCTGTAGCTGTAGCTGTAGCTGTGTACCAAGACACACGTCGACATACTGACAAATAAAACAACAAGAAACACAGAATCTGTGACCAATCCTTCAGAAAGGTCCTGCTGCCTTTCTGGCAGAGGTCGGTTTTACTCCCCACGTCTGCAGATTTGAACATCTAGTGGATGATTTTTATTTATCATGGATAAGTGCTAGCGCTAGTTAGCATAGCCACATAGCTACATGTTCGTAGCTGTGTACCAAGACACACGTCTACATACTGATAAATAAAACAACAAGAAACACTAAATCTATGACCAATCGTTCAGAAAGGTCCTGCTGCAGGCGCCTCTCCGTCAGGATCAGATTCAGAGGGTTGAAGTAACGCGATCTCTGAGCAGCCGTGTATATTCAGCCAACATGTAAACATTAGATCAACGTGCTGGGGATCCGAGGCGCATCCACTTCCTGAGGGGGCGTGGTCAGAGAGAAAACAGAGTGTTCTGAGGAGGAATGAAGAAGAGGGCTTTTCAGGCATGCCAAAATCTGATTTTAAAGTGTTTTTTTGAGCATACACTTTAAAGACATGTTTTGGGGACCTCTTAGACCAATATATATTGATGAAAAAAGCGTGATATGTCCCCTTTAAAGCTTGTTGATAGGATCAGCGGTTCAAAAGTTATTAAACATCTAAGAATAAGAGCCATTTGTGGCCGCCGGCAGCCGTCTCGGTCTTTGAGGGTTAATACAGTAGAAGGATGAGTTTTCTTCAGCTCACATTTCCCTATCCTCTGCTCCTTGTAAGGAGGACTTTGTTTGTCCATCATGAAAGTTGTGTCAGTGAAGAGTGTCTCTTTTAATCTCAGAGGTGACCCTGAAGCTTTTGTGAATAGTTCATCCTACCACACACAGGTTCCAGTCAGTTTGTACTGTACTGTACAGTAGTTCCTACAGACATGACAGCAGCTTTTATACATCAATAATAATAATACATTTTATTTATATAGCGCTTTTTAAAAAACTCAAAGACACTTCACAAGTAGCACACAATAAGAGACACAATAAAAGAAACAAATTAGAAACACAGTGGATATAAAAACATTAACAGTTAAAAGCAGTTCTGAAGAGGTGAGTTTTGACTTGGGATTTGAATGTTTGGAGGTCAGTGGAGTTGCGTTTCTGTTTGGGGAGGGAGTTCCAGAGAGCGGGGGCTGCAATGGAGTAAGCCCTGTCGCCCCAGGTTCAGTGCTTGGTCCTACAGGGTGGGGAGAGGAGGTTTTTCGGGTGAAGCAGGTCAGTGAGATAGGAGGGGACCAGGTGATGGAGGGCTTTGTAGGTCAGGAGGAGGAGTTTAAAGTGAATGCATTGGGGGACAGGAAGCAAGAGGAGGTTTTGGAGGACAGGGGAGTGAGTGAGTAGACGGGCAGCTGAGTTCTGGATGTACTGGAGTTTATTGAGGACTTTGGATGATGAACCGTATAAGATGCTGTTACAGTAGTCGATTCTGAGGTGATGAATAATTGGATCAGGGTTCCAGCTGCAGGGAAGGAGAGTAGTGGGCGGAGTCAGGCGATGTTTTTCAGGTGAAAGAAGGTGGTTTTGGTGATGTGGGTGATTTGATTTTCAAAGGTGAGGTTGGTGTCAAAAATTACACTGAGGTTTCAAATATAGCGTGTTGGATTCAGAGTGTTGTTATTGAATGTGAGGGAGAAGTTTTGGGTGGTTGTGGTGAGGGACTTGGGGCCGATGATGATGATATCTGATTTGTTGCAGTTTAGTTGAAGAAGTTTTTTTTGCATCCAGGAAAAGAAATTGGGATGTTCTTAGTGAATTTCCTGGTCGACTACATTTAATTTGAAAGTCTCTGAGGTAAGAAAAATTCAGAAATCAGTCATAAGTGAGCCTTTTATTTAATGCAGCTTAAACATTGTCTGAAAGCGTATTGTGTGTAGCCTATTCCAATGCTAATAGATATGTTTGCTGCATTCTTCAAATAAAGAAGTCAATGGTTATTTTAAGTGCAGCTGAAATGTGCAGCACTTTGTGGCATGCATCATGTTACGCTCAACATATTCGCTGTTAAACACCCCAGTGCTGTCAGTCAGCTTTAAAAAGCTACCACACAGCACTCACACACACACACACACATTATGTGGCACTTAGTCGTCTGACAAGACTTTTTGTTCAGTGAAATCAACATGTCAACATGCAGTGGTGAAAGTTGAGACGGTCTATTGAGTGTAAGTCTAACATCTGAAAGGAAACACTCTCATCCAGCAGATGTTGCAGACACACAGAGGTGGTAACAAGCTGGTGTAGTTTTGCTTCTTCACGCTCCACCTCACAGAAGGATCAGCGTTGAGTTGGGGTTCAGGTTTCTAGCCAAGAGCGCTCCAGCTGATCTTCACCTGGATAGTGGCAGGTGGCTTCTGTTCACCTCTTTCAGCTCCATGGTGTCTAACCATAGAGTGGGAAAGCTGCTTTTCTGGTTTAAAGCTGGAAACTAGCAGTCAGGGTTCATTCAGCGTGCAATTCAACGGAGGGGAAAACAGCCAAACCAGGTCTATTTAATCACGCACATACATGCTATACACAACGAGCATTAACGATCACACATGCTGCGTACACATCAGGCCACCCTCTTACCGCCAATTTCCACCAGATCCAGGTTTGGTCCGTCTCCAATCCATCAGAGCACCAGATCTGGTAGGTTTCTATTCTAGTCAATCTATGAACTACCACTGGATCCACTCTGTTGCGTTCTGGCTGTGTTTCTGATCCAGCATGCAACAAATCAGATATGTAAGACTTCTATTTCTGTCAGATGCCGGAGCGGGACAGGAAGTCAGGTTTCACCAAAACAAAATGAAAACATCCGGTTAATTTTCAGAATAAAACACTCTGTGTTATCACCAGATCGTATTTCACTTAACTACAACAACAAACAGTCATGATGAGCGGAGCCAGGCCTGGAGTCAACAGGTTAGAGGTTTTCAGAGGACCAGAAAGACAACATGGATGAGGAGAGGAGGAGGAGGAGAATCCTTGATTCAGTAATTACAGCAGGGAAAACTTCGGTCACATGACTCCAGCTGTCCAGCGGTCCTGCTCTGTGCTGCGTTCTGAAAACGCAACCAGTGAGTGTTGACAGACGGGAGAGGACTGAGCCAGACTGCAAAGGATCAGAGACGGACCAGACATGGATCTGGTGGAAGTCCCATGTCAAACATACAGGCTCAGGCTGGTAACACTGTGTTATAGCAAAAGTAAGGTGCCTAAGAATAAGATAATAGTTAATATTAGTAATTATAGTGCTCACTATTGAGTTTGACATCCTTTAATTGTTTAGTGAACTAATAGCTCATATCATAAATTCATATTATCTCTTGTTATCGTGCAAATAATAAAATGTGATCTATGTTGTAGGCTTGTAACTGATTGTAACTTGATTCAAATGTTTCTTCCATCCAGTTGCAGTTAGTGTAACATTGTTGTTTTGGAGCCCATTCTCTTTCTCCTCACCTCTCCGTGCCAATAAACCTGCTCTTATTGGCTGTCTTTCTCAGGAGTGTAATCTCACCAAAGTTGAGAAGCATTTAATTGCTATTGGTATGCTCCTGTTATCTTCCATAGGAAGGAAGGAATTCAAATGCCCGACAGAGAAAATTAGGGTTCAGTTACGTGGAAATGTTTCCGGTCGTATAGCAGCTGCCCTCATAATTAGCCCTGCCGAACACAACTGCAGGCTTATTGCAAAACAAACCCAAAGGCGTGATGCTGATGCGTGGTGTGGATTGGATTGTTTTGGTCTGACACTTACCTATTCTCTTTGCAACCTGCATTATTACTGAGACTCTGAACGCTGACCTTGTCCGCTGGTTCACTCTCTGAAGACAGCAGTTCATTGAATTCAGCTCAATACTTCTTATATTGCCTGTCTCTGTCTGTTTAACAGAAGCAATTAAACTGTTAATTCCTGCCGCAGTCGTGATCCAGTGATAATGACTGGAGAAGAATGGAAAGCATGTGTCTGTTTTTTTTCCACAGGTACAAGTCAAGGGCCCGGCTTTCTCCAGCTTTGAGGGGTTTCTAATTTGGTTTCAGCAAATCAGGCCTCAGAGCTTTGACGGGACCCTTTCTCATCACCCGGGCTTTGTCGCGACTCGTTCATTTCACTCCATTCAGGTGGACCGCATTGTGCGCCGCCTCTCTGCCCATGCATTTCATTTGCTTGGCCTTTGTTTTGAATTCTGCCGGAGACGAACCGGAGGCACTGAGTCAGAGCTAAGGCGGGGATTAGGACCGCTCGTTTCACGCTTTCTTGGAGGTGGGCTAACTTTGAAAATGTCAAGGAGGGTGAGGAGATACAACTCCATTCGAATGCATACTGTAGGCACATCGCAGCAATGATGTGCAGCCGGGGTTAATTCCTCGTGCTTAGACTCTAGCCGCTCAGTAGTGATTGACTACTCACTCTATTCAGACTGTGCAGCTCTTTAAAAAGTCTGCAGTACACACCACAGAGCTGAAAGTTTTAGGACCCTGAACAATTACACCCATTACTTATTGTTCAACAGTTCAATTCCAAACTCACGGACATTAATCTGCTGCTTTAAGAACCTCCACTCCTCTTAAAAGGTTTAGATTTTGGAATGGGCTGCAGGGATTTGCTTCTCTTTAGCCGCAAGAGAGGTAGTGAGGTCAGTCACTGATTGAGGGTGATAAGACCTGGATGCAGTCAGTAAAGGTGTTGGATCGGCACAGAGTCAGGGCTCTGTAGAGGCCACTTTCTCCCTCACCAGACTGGGAAAAAAAGACTTTTCTTATGGACATGGCTTTTTACTCCAAAGTAAAGTTAAGGGCAAAAAGTAAAGTTGTATTTTAGAAAAATATCTTAAAATGAATCAACTTTTCTTGACTTTGAATAGCTTGTAGTCCTTTACGGGTCAACATCAATCAATCAATCAATCTTTATTTGTATAACGCCAAATCACAACAAACGTTATCTCAAGACTCTTTTTCAAACAGAGCAGGTCTAGACCACTCTATGTCAAATTATGAACAGAGACCCAACACCAAGACAGGATCAGACTCAGTCTGACCCCACCTTAATCCACCATGAGCATTGCACCTCGCAGTATTTAGCTAGTTACAGCACAGAGGACAAACTTCCTTTAACAGGCAGAAACCTCGAGCAGAACCAGACTCATGTTAGACAGACATCTGCCTCGACCAAGTTGGGTCTGGAAAGAGGGATAGAGGAGAGTAAGAGAGAGAGGGAGCGGTGATAATGATGAGTCGAGTAGTACTAGCTTTTGCCGCTGGAGTCCAGCACGTCCGTATCAGCTGGAGTCTGGAACGTCCACAGCAGGAGGACGTCTACGGCAGCTCAAAGGAACCTACGAGACAAGGGAGCTCAGGGACTCCAGAAAGGTCTATGGTTAGTAACTTTAATGGGACAGGGAGAGTTAAAGTAAGTGATGACGGGGTTGGGTTAAAGGGGGTGAGATAGGATCCCAGTGTGTCAGTGCCCCAGTCTAAGCCTATCACAGCATAACTAAGAGCTGGTCCAAGCCTGATCCAGCTCTACCTATAAGCTTTCTCAAAAAGGAAAGTTTGAAGCCTACTCTTAAAAGTAGAGAGGGTGTCTGCCTCCTGGACCCTGACTGGTAGATGATTCCAAAGGAGAGGGGCCTGATAACTGAAGGTTCTACCTCCCATACTACTTTTAGAGACTTTAGGTACAACCAGCAGGCCTGTATGTTGGGAGTGTAGTGTTCTAGAGGGGTAATAGGGCACTATGAGCTCTTTAAGATATGAAGGTGTCTGATCATTAAGAGCTTTGTAGGTCAGAAGAAGGATTTTATGGGGAGCCAGTGTAGAGAAGCTAACAGTGGAGAGATTTGTGTCTCAAGTTATATTTTTCGTCTTAAACAGTTTGTTTGCTGCACTCTCATGAAGATATATTTTGCTTTCCTCATTGACTGTTTTCCCTGCGTACACGAAAGCCTGTTGAAATGTGATTGGTCGATACTTACTGATGGAAACCAGAACACCTCCCATGCTGAAAATCCAGAGCCCTTTGTTTGGGGTTGGCTGTGTACCAGTTCCAATACCTATGTCATGTTTTGCCATGAAGTGGATTTTGCAAGACTGTCATCAGCTTACACATGCTTTACATTTTTTATCCATCATGTGTACTCTTAAATCAAATCATACATGGAGATTTACTTCCCTCGACACAGATGCAGCCAGAGCGGGGGATAAAGTGAAGTAGCACAACAGATTGATTTGTGATCGACAGCAACATAGAGATGATATGGATAAACCAGTATGTACACCATTATTATTAGTATGTCACCTATTGACAGATTAGTTTAATTAGTGCAATCTTATTTTGTAACATCCAAGATCCTTAAAACCCTGCATGATTTGTCCTGAAATGTGTCATTTTTTGTACCATTTTGCCTCAAAAGGAATAACTTATACCCCCTGACACCTGCAGACGATGCCTTTTCCAAAACAAAGACTAATCTCTTGTAGTTCTTGGTAAATATTCCATTAAATTTCCCATTTTTCCAGCATGTTGCATCTGCATCACCCTTTGTTTCCTTTTTCTATTCTTCCCACCAGCGTGCGAAAAAGAAAAAAAACCAATTCAAACACCAAATCAAAATAAAAGCTGAAAACTCTCATTTGCTAATCAAACTTGGGACAAGAGGTAATTAATTCCTTGGAATCAGTCAATTAATTTGCATAATAAGAGGTACCATAATTATGACTTCTGCTACTCAAGCCCAAATTTGTAATTAGAGATTTAGTCTGCATTACAGCAGAAAAGCCTGTTTTTTGGGAGCTGCTTCAGAGAGGAGATTGAGCATCCGTAGCTCTGGGATGGAAACACTGGCAGAGCTGCATCGGAATAAAAGCCTTTTTCCTCCACAGCTCTCCTTTTGCTCGGCCCTGAGGGGAAGGGCTGGGAGGACTGATCTTCTAATCTGTAAAGAACCAAGACCTCAGCTTTCAGGGACCCCAAACTCTCTCTCAAGTCAACCAGGGCCTCTGTTCCTTGTCTTTTTCTCTCCAGCTTATTTTCCCCCCCATTTCCATTTGCAAGAAAATCCATAATTTTTCCAGTCTGCGCCACTGCCACGAGAAGGCAGGGGTGGAGCCGAAAGATGAAGGGTTGCATTAGTGTGGTGATATTAGCTTGCTGCTGCTTGCTCACTCAACTGTGGGGCCTTGACAGGGAAAAAAGAAATGGAGGCAATGCAAAACATAAAATGAAAAAGGGGAGGAAATGTCACTGGGTGTTGTGAGAGGACTCAGATCGATGCCAGCTAATCATCCACTTTACTCGGCTGCATGAGGTCAATTAAAAGACTCCAGTCATTTGCAGGATATATGATGCTGAGCCACAAAACAAACAAGAGCTGTGTTATTTTCTTAAGCATCATTGCATCGGTATGCTGTCTGTATACATTATGAGTGGCTGGGGTTCAGTTTGGCATTTGGTTGTGTTGGTAAAAGAATCTGGTCTGTTCAGTTCTGTAGACTTTTGGCATAATTGGGCTGTATAATTGATTTTCCACAATGCTTTGCAAATTTCATTCACTTTTTTTGTTGTTGATTTCAGAGTCGTAATTTTATGCAAAACAAAACCGGTTGCATGTTTTCTTCCCGTGTCTTTTTCCTTGTTTGAGTGCAACTTGAATTCAGATAGCAGTCTGATTTAGCATTTGAAATCGACTCTCTCATTGCATGTGCAATGAACAGAATCAGTGTTTCCAGTGAGAGTGACTGCCAGCTCTGTCTCTGAGTAGATAGCTGAGATTCTGCTTCGATCTATTGTGAAAGTGGATCCTGCACAGAAACATAATCATAACTCTTTAAATTTGCAGAAATATCTAGGTGCAGTATAACCACACAGGGTAGTGAATAAAAGGCAACATAACTCTATTTTGATGTATGACCTGCAGACTTCAAATACAGACTTCAGATACAAAGAGCATGCATCCAACGCTGGTGCAACACAGTTATCAGGTTGATAACTGTCTTTTAAAATAAATGAAATATTCATGTTGCGCTAAAATTAAGTAATATAGTTTTTTAATTTAGTAATATCATGTCACTCATTGGTTCAAAGTAGGGGGCAGTAGTGGGTCTTAACACTGGTTGCTACCATAGACTGTATAAATAATGGACGTAGTATCCACAACGTCACCCATCTGTTCCTGAAGCGCTGTTTTGAGGCCAATCGGCGGCGGCAGCCATATTGGAGATGTTGAACTCAACATAACTGTTCCCACCTGCCAATCAAGTCAGCTGTGCCTCTTCTAATGAAAGACTTGTAATCTTAGTATCTTCGAAGTTGCAGCTTTATGAAAAAATTCACCCCCGTACAGTGTGTGCCGATCGAGAAATGATCTATCCAGACTACACTAGTTTTTGAACCAGACTGTAAACATGTTTATTTCTGCTGTAAAGATCGTCTTCTTTGAATTGGTGTGTATGTGGTTTCTGGTACTTCCAGAGCCAACCTCAAGCGGGTCCTCAATGAACTGCAGTTTCTAACACTTCCGCATTGTCTTCAATTATCACGGCCGGATGAAGCAGCAGCAGCCCCAGAAGAAGAATCAGTAACAAGCTAGCTAGCTAGCTTTGAGCGCAATGTGTGGTGCAAATCATGCTGGAGAAAGACACTTTGCACCCACCGCTCAAGAGACGATCTTTACAGCAGAAATTAATATGTTTACCGCCTGGTTCAAAAAACGTCTTGGGTCTACGTAGCTAATCTCTCCATCGGCACACACTGTATGGGGTTGAATTGTTTTCTAACGCAACGGTTCAGAAGATATTAAGATTACAAGTTTTGCCCAAATAAGGACATGACTGACTTGATTAACAGCCAGGAACACATTCGTAGCTGTTGGCTAGAAGGCTCAAACCCCGCCTCTTTACCTCACACTAAGCTAGGTTGAGTTCAGCATTTCCAATATGGCTCCCGCCGACGATCGGCTTCAAAACAGCGCTTCAGAAACAGAGTGGTGACGTCACGGATACTACGTCCATTATTTATACATTCTGAATTTGAGCACTACGACACTGGTTGCTACATCCATCGTTTCACCTTCATGTTCCTTTATCCGCTAATGATTGTTCCATCTATCTCTGAGGGTTTTACCATCATGATATGAAGTGCACTCTGCTATAAATCTGCCAGGTTCCTAACTCCCCAGGAAGCTCATAGTTTCCTCCAAGATCTACTCCAATGCCATTCACATAGATCTGGCCTTTAGCTGATCTTAGAGGAGTGATCCTCTTTGGAGCAGGGATTATTCCTGTTTTCCAGTAACCCAATACCGGCATGACATAAATGAGGCAAATGCCTCTCAACCACCACCATCACCACCACAGGAATATTCATGAAACAGCCATGTCATCGAATTGTACCAGGGCTGTTGGTGACAGTAGCTTTGGGCCTGAGGCTGTCGCTCCCTGCCAGGGTGGAAGGCATGGAGCTGACTTCCTCTGATAGAGTATTAACAGAGCGGTGGAAACAGCTGGAGTTACATAATAGTTCCTCTGCATTTAGTCTGCTCGGAGGGAGAAAAGCTGTGGGTGAGAGTGAATGCAGAGCTTCCATTTTTCAGCTGTGTTTCTATGTAACCGCTATATGTCTAAATGTGTCCATTAAAAACACTGTGCTGCTAGGAGATGCTGTGATTCTGTGCCAGTGTTTGTGTGTTTCTGTCTGTGTGTGCATGTGTGTGTGTGTGTGTGTGTGTGTGTGTGTGTGTGTGTGTGTGTGTGTGTGTGTGTGTGTGTGTGTGTGTGTGTGTGTGTGTGTATTGTATATGTAGTGTTCTGTCGTTCGCACCAGCGCTCCTGGGGGCTGATGGGAACCTGCGCTAATTCAGGCATGCAACCTCTCTGAGTTGCCACCCCCACCCCTTCATCCCTGGGCTTACATGGCCGCACTGCTCACCGGGATGGAGGCCAGACTCTGCAAACCAGAGTTTGCAGCTCCATAAAGTGATTCACATCACTCTGCTCCCACTGTGAAAAGAGCAAGCTGGGATTTCTGACACTGATACAAGATTATTCACATTTTAATGTGCCAATACACGGGCGATCGCCAGCAGTATTGGCAATGCTTGAATTGATACCAGCCCATTAGAGTTTTGCCTTTGACATACTGATACCCACAGTATAGCAGCTTTATAATGAATATACAGACCTATATCATAGTTATGAGAATCAAGATTTTTCCTTTTCGTTTTCCATAGAAATGAGAGAAGGTGAGAATACGCTGACTTCATTTTGATGCTTCATAAAAAATATTGTGATGGTCGAGATTGTGAGCCAAAGAAGCCCTAGTCCTTGTCACACCAGTTGCTTGTTGAAATCCCAGCCATAAACTTGATGGATCTTTCTCTTGATAATACAATGATTAAAGATATAGAAAGAAAGGTACTTTATTGATCCCCAGGGGGGAAATTCAATTTTTTCACTCGTGCTATATTGGACATGCTACACATACAGTTTTTTTTTGGTATATACATACAATGCACACACATGCAGTGAACATTAGGGAGAGATGTCAGAGTGAGGATACTGCCGTCAACCAGTGCACCCCGAGCAGTTGGGGGTTCGGTGCCTTGCTCAAGGCACTGGTTCACCTGGTTCACCAGGTGAACCAGCACCTCTCCAGCCACCAGTCCACTTGCCAAACTTCATCCATACTGGGACTCGAACCGGCAACCCTTCGGTTCCCAAGCCAAGTCCCTATGGACTGAGCTACTGCCGCCCCTATATGCAGTTGATTAACATCCTCCTTGAGTGACCAAACAACACATAGCTTCAGGGGCTCAGGTCACAGGTTCCTCACCTTGTGGCTAATGGCTGTATGGTCTTAAAATGATGTGTGTTCAGGCATTCAGGGAGGGCATTGCTAGCTTGAGGACCAACTGAAACCCCTCATCACTTACTTTAACTCTACCTGTCCCATTAAAGTTACTAACCATAGACCTTTCTGGAGTCCCTGAGCTCCCTTGTCTTAAATTAGGATGGCCTTCCTTCTAGGGATGGGCATTTCAAGGCCAAAATACTATTCGATAATCATTGGCATCTATTCAATGATTATTCGAATACCCCCCCTCCACACACACACACAACTAACACGGTTAGCAAACAGCTTTAAGACACTCTGTAGCCACTGTCTGGCGAGATTACCGTATTACAACCAGGCATCAGTAAAAACGATGAAAAATTTTACTTATAAAATGAGAAAATATTCAAAGTAACTCTTCGATTTTTACATACTGAACAAATATTGGAAAATCATTGCTCATCCCTCCTTCCTTCCATCCCTGCTTCACCTCAGCCCTGCATGTGTCAGAAACCCGAGCTGTTTACAGCCCTGAGGCTGACGCTAAGCTCCCGATCACGCTGCACGCTGACTCTGATGCACACTCTCACATACACATGTATCATATCAATCAATGCACCCAGAGAACTCATGCAGTGATGTCTGTGTGGTGTGGACTGGGGCATCATCAATGGCGCAACCTCTTAGCATCCTGCACTTTGACTGTGTGCTTTAGGTCATTTAGAAAAAAAACATTGGTCTTAACACATGCACTAGGGTTTAGAGACATCATGGGTAGGTCTATAAACGAGCGTGCAAGGCTCATCTGCAGAGGAACACTAACAGCTGGGATCTGAATCTGCTTTATAATCAGATTTCATGGTGGTAGGCGTAATTCTTGCTAAATTGCATCACCCTGCCTCTCTTGTATGCATCACACTCACACTATTTTTATTAACCCCCAAAAGTCTGAGTTCAATCTACACTTATGTCTTACAATATCTCAATGTTCCCTATGCTTATGAATAACACAAAGGAAATACAAGACCTGCATCTTATTGAAGTCTATTTGTATGAAAAACATGGTTTCTAGGAGGAAACTGATGTTGTATTTGACTAAATACAACAGAAAAGACTCTTAAACCTGCAGAAACAGCAGTATACAGCCTCTCTGAAGTTCTCAAAGGTAATACCTTATTTAAATTGCATCTGCATTCCTCTTTTTCCCCCGTCTGAAGGTCAAAGACAGCAGCAGATGCCAAAGGTAATGAACCATGAGAACACAGAGATGCTGCAAAATTAGCTAAATCAGCAGTGACAAAGTGTGGTTTGGCGGTACCTGGGTCTCCATGAACGCTTTCAGAGACACACAAACCGTCACTGCCTGTGCTAACTTCTAAGTTCGTTTGTCACATTTGGATTCAAGGCCGGCTCCTCCTGGATACACACTGCATGAAGTGAATTCAACTCCCTGTTAAGTTATCCTGTACACATCTTCAGTGTGTGTGTGAATCCATGCGTGTGGGTGTTCAGCCGACTCACTGACGGACAGATGCTTAAGCCTTAAAAGGTACTTGGTAGCTTCTGTCCGTCGGCTTTGTTGGCTCAGATGAATCAAAATCTCTCTGGCCTTGCTGTGATGTAGCGAACGAACAAAAGGTCAAAGATGGAGATTAGCTGACGGCCTTGGTCATCAAAAGCCCGTCGGAAACGTGCGCCGCCGCTGCTGTTGTGTTGATGCCACGTGTTGACAAGAGCTCCTCGGCTTCTAGGTAGCTGAAGGAGAACCCTGGCCAATCAGAGGAAGCAACCACTCCTGTTCAAACTTTGAACTTCTTTCTCTGCAGTGAGAGCGGCTTCATTCACTCCACTGTCAACAGAGAGGTGTTGAGTGAGGAGCGAGGGCAGCAGGGGTCAAGGTGAAAAACTAACCTGACCACTTCCAGATGAACCGTGGCTTGTTTCCCCTAGCAACAGTGTTCTTTGTGATATACTGTCCTTGTCTTGAAGGAAGATTAAGGTGCTTTTTTGAAAGATAGATTGGTGTTGGGGTGGATTGATGTACTTTATTGATCCCAGACTCTGGTACTCCAAACTTTTTATGTTCGTTTCTCTAAAGTAGAAGGAGTGCAGCTCACTGCAGTCCACCTTTACTGTTCTCCTTTTAATGTTTCATGTTTGTAATGGACCATCAACACTGACACGTGTTCCTCACATGTGTAGTTAGGGCTGGGCGATAATTCGATAACATTTATCGTGATATCATTTTTCTCTATATAAATATGACATTAAAAATTTGATCTAAATAAACCTGTAATTTCAGCCCTCAACCACTGGAAAGGGGGGCGCTAATGAACCTCAAGGCTGATTTATACTTCTGCGTCTCCCCTACGCAGCAGGGGCTGACGTGGACATGAGCCCCACATACTTGTGCGTTGATGTGTCCGTGACGCGCAGCAATTCTCCGCCGAAACACTTGAGGGCAGTGTGGTCTCTCTGATAGCCGGTCGCCTGCTTCCAACCCTGCTACGATCTCTGTTTACTTTTCCACAGAGATTCAGAGCGTGTTATGTTAATCTACAGCTGATACATGTTGCTGTTTATCATACAGACATGATTACATGAAGAACAGAGAGGAGGAGATGAAATACACGGCCGATGTGCGGCTAATGTCTGGGATCCCGGAAGTGATATAAATGCGGGAAACACAATGCCGCCAAGCGGACCAATCACAGGGCTTGCGGTCCCCGGCAATTCTACGCGTAATTACATTTTTGGAGGAGGTGCACGTCAGCTACGTGCGTAGGCCTCTGCGTGGGTACAGGAGCTACGCGGACCCCCGGCGTAGGCTACACCGTCGATTTGACGCAGAAGTATAAATCCGCCTTTAAACGCTAGCAGCCACCTAATATTAGACAGAAGAAGAAGACTGCATTGAACAGCGAATCATGAAGCAGGGTGAGAGGTAGGCGGGGCTTAAAGTCGTTCGGAGTGGAATGTAAACACAGCTGAGACGAGCGACAGCGACACGGAAGAAAACTCGAAACCTAGCAGCTCAAAGCAGAGTCGTTAGTCTGACACTGTGTCGACTTTGTGTGAACTATTAACTTCATACACTTCATTAAATCTACTTTCAGGATGTGGGTAAAGGAAGAGCACAGAGACAACTTCTGCTGGGAACAGGACAACTGAACACTGAATAACCGTGATGCATTCACTGCACTGTGGGAAACTTCTGCCCGTAACCCTTAGTAATCTTAAAGGGGAGAGCACAACTCAAAACAATCCTCTATAATCTGACACACAGAATACAGTAAGATATATCTTTGTTTTAAATTTAAATCAAATTGTGCAAATAAGCTCAACCTGAGAAAAATAAGAATCTACAAACTAAAACTTCACAAAAATCTCATCTTACATTAAAGACCTGCTTCCTGTTAGCACCGTCAGAAATGATGGATTCAAGAAGTTCATCAGAAAACTAAATCCAGATACAAACTAACAATTTATCGTGATCATTATCTATATCGACTGGTATGAAACATTTTATCCTGATAACATCATTTTCAATATCGCTCAGCTCTATGTGTAGAAGTGCCCGGCCTCAGCACTGATTCTCATTCTGGAGCTGAAATTGTACAAATGAGGAACCTGAGAATCTTTGGACTTTGAAAAACTTTGAAAACTACAACTTGGTGCACTTAGTGTACATTACATCAGTATTTTATGAGTTGCAGCCAAAGTCAGACAGACGTACACAACCAGAGAAAACACTTTTTGTTTCATAGCTATGATCTGGAGCAGTTACATAAAAAAAAAAGGGAGCAAAAAAAGTCAAAACAACAGTGGTGCAAACCCGAGCAACAGAGGGGAGCAGAGGAAAACTAAAGCAAATGACAAGGCGGGTTACATCCTAGGAACAACACGCATCATGTGGATGACTGACAAACAGCACGAGCAAACACTAGTGAGACCCAGTTTAAAGGGAATAAAACAAGCAGTGAAACAGCACGGTGGCTGTCAGGGTAGTTATTAAACCGGAGAGCAACAGCATGCATCTGGATTAATGCCTCTGATGGCAGCCTCAAAAACAGGAACAGATTAATTTGTCCAGTTGGACTCTTACGCAACTCGTTCCAGTCTCGGCCCATTGAAGTGGAATGAGAAAAAAGCCCAGGGGAGTTTAGGCTTTTGAGGACTTTATATGGAGCAGACAGCCCAGATATTCTATGTGTGCAGCAGCTGAAAGCTTTTGTAAATAAATATGTTCACACATTCTTTAAATGTTCTCCTTTTGTTGTTTCCAGATGATTCCAATTATGGTAAAGCCATAAAGGAGGCAGAGAAATGTACATTTCCTCACAGATTTCTCCTTATTTCAGAAAGCTCGTGTGTATCGGTCAACAGACGCAGCTAAGTGTGTTGTATTTACATGCAGGCAACATGCTGCAGTGCAGTGGAGTGGGAAGCAGGAGGCTGAATATTAAATGTGAACGTATCTGTCAACATGGTTTGCATAATTATAGCCGCAGATATATTTTATATGAGATGCAGACTCCCACATGGAAGGAGCAGTTCTTGACCTGAAAACCACACAAAGCTCAAGAGCTCTAAAAGTCTGTAAACATTACATTTTTTTTTAACTTTCTATTGTGCATACATTATGTCTAATAAACAAGAGGCGGGGGCTTCTACTTTGCTCATTTTGAGTTCTACATTAACTCCGTTGTGCTGGATGCAGCTCTGCGTCTGTTTTGTACTGATATCGCAAGACAGCTATCACCTTCATGAGAAATCTGGTCTTGGTTGATACACTATATTACCAAAAGTATTCGCTCACCTGCCTTGACTCACATATGAACTTAAGTGCCATCCCATTCCTAACCCATAGGGTTCAATATGATGTCCGTCCACCTTTTGCAGCTACTACAGCTTCAACTCTTCTGGGAAGGCTGTCCACAAGGTTGAGGAGTGTGTTTATAGGAATTTTTGACCATTTTTCCAAAAGCGCATTGGTGAGGTCACACACTGATGTTGGTCGAGAAGGCCTGGCTCTCAGTCTCCGCTCTAATTCATCCCAAAGGTGTTCTATCGGGTTCAGGTCAGGACTCTGTGCAGGCCAGTCAAGTTCATCCACACCAGACTCTGTCATCCATGTCTTTATGGACCTTGCTGTGTGCACTGGTGCACAGTCATGTTGGAAGAGGAAGGGGCCCGCTCCAAACTGTTCCCACAAGGTTGGGAGAATGGAATTGTCCAAAATGGTTTGGTATCCTGAGACATTCAAAGTTCCTTTCACTGGAACTAAGGGGCCAAGCCCAGCTCCTGAAAAACAACCCCACACCATAATTCCTCCTCCACCAAATTTCACACTTGGCACAATGCAGTCCGAAATGTACCGTTCTCCTGGCAACCTCCAAACCCAGACTCGTCCATCAGATTGCCAGAATGGAAAAGCGTGATTCATCACTCCAGAGAACGCATCTCCACTGCTCTATGGTCCAGTGGCGGCGTGCTTTACACCACTGCATCCGATGCTTTGCATTGCACTTGGTGATGTATGGCTTGGATGCAGCTGTTCTGCCATGGAAACCCATTCCATGAAGCTCTCTGCGTACTGTACTTGGGCTAATCTGAAGGCCACGTGAAGTTTGGAGCTCTGTAGCAATTGACTGTGCAGAAAGTCGGCGACCTCTTTGCACTATGCGCCTCAGCATCCGCTGACCCCTCTCCGTCAGTTTACATGGCCTACCACTTCGTGGCTGAGTTGCTGTTGTTCCCAAACTCTTCCATATTCTTATAATAAAGCTGACAGTTGACTGTGGAATATTTAGGAGCGAGGAAATTTCACGACTGCATTTGTTGCACAGGTGGCATCCTATGACAGTTCCACGCTGGAATTCACTGAGCTCCTGAGAGCAGCCCATTCTTTCACAAATGTTTGTAAAAACAGTCTGCATGCCTAGGTGCTTGATTTTATACACCTGTGGCCAGGCCAAGTGATTAGGACACCTGATTCTGATCATTTGGATGGGTGAGCGAATACTTTTGGTAATATAGTGTATTTGAGATGTTTGAAGAGATGCTACGGAGTTTGAATTCTCTCTACTGGCTCCAAAAAGCAACAACTGTGTGATGTCCCAAAAGACTAAATCAAGGCGTCAAAACGGCATTCTGCTAACCAATGGATGATGTCATAATGCCATAAGTATTCATACATAGTTTTGCTTCCTGTATGGTTAAGAAATATATATGGTAATCTAGGGCTTGGCGATAAAACGATAACGATAATTATCACAGTATTATTTTTTTAAATATAAATATAACAAATATACAATAAAACATTGATATATTCAAACCTGTAATTACACCCTCAAACCACTGGAAAAGGAGGGGGCACGAGTGCTCCTTACACGCTTGTTCCCACCCAACATTGAACAGAAGAAGAAGTCGGCATTGAACAGCCAATCATGTCGCAGGGTAAGAGGTAGGCGGGGCTTAAAGACGTTTGGAGCAGAATGTAAACAGCTGAAATGAGCTACAGCTCAAAACCTAGCAGCTGAAAGCAGAGTGAAAACATGCTTGACAAGAAAGGTCACTAAACTTCATAGTTAAGCTATTTTGGCGATTTACTAGACTACTAAATCCAGATACAAGCTAACAAACATTCTGGGTTCTTCAACTTTCACTCAGAAGAATAAAATTTGCCTTTAAAATGATATGAAAGAATGATTTGATATTTATCGTGAAATTTATCGATATTGACTGATATGAAAATGTTATGGTGATCTTTTCAGTATCGCCCAGCTCTGGTCTTTCTGGTAAATCTGTATTGTAACATTCGACAGTGGCTGAGTTACATGTTTACACCCAATATGGACATATTGGTAAAAGCCTGAAAACAGCAACTAATAAACTATTCCTGAGTTTTCTGTCATCTAAAATGAAGTAGTTCTTTCAAGGGAATACAAATGATGTTCCATATATTCCTATATTTTTTTTCATAAAGAATGACTGTGCACAGGGAGAGGCTTTGAAGCGATGGATCACTGTAGAAGAAAATGATCATCTTAGCAGCCTCCTGTAGGAACACAACTCACCACCACTTCGGTTTCTAAAGCACGGCCCATAAATTGCATCCATACACAAAGTGAAGAGCGAGACCTTTGTACTGAAATTCTGCATCTCAGAAAGAGTATTTTATGGGGAACAAAATCCTGCTTGTTTGTACTCCTTCAAACACTTTGAGGCTGGTGAGAGAAGGCCTGAATGATGGGGTTAACAGCATTTCTGCAGGGGAAGCGTTACTTCAATCTGGCTCCTTCAAACCTTAAAAAGGAAGCATGTGCCCCACTAGAGTAAAATATCCACAAAGTTCATATAACAGAAGCTGTAAATCGAGCACAGGTTCAATGAGAATAGGCGTGCTCTTCTTCCTCAGTGAGATGATTGAATGCAGTGCCTTTTAAAAAGAGGATTTCAAATGCATATTTTCACAAAAATCCATCCACAGCCATGTCATTAGCTCTGAGGGAAGAAACACTCACTACTCCTGTCTGCATCTGCTGACCTGCTAATGGATCTATGCTACTGGTACATGCTACAGTAAAGCTACTGAGCAAACTGCGAGTTGTAAATGACATGTGAATGTGAGAGAGAAGAGATATGGGGTTGTTGTTTTTGTAGGAAAGATCTCTGGGTACCTGCAGGTTGATGTTCTGAGACTTTAAATGATGTAATCATACAAACCTGTGATTTTAAATCTGTCTGAAGGCTCCCTGTCTTTGAGGCGAGGATCCTGACCTGAGGGACAAGGTTTCTCTGAACAAATATATAGATCTTACAAATGTACTGGAGGCTACACATATTTGTAGAACTTCTTATCATGATGAGTAAGACCTGGAAAAGTCTCTACAGTCCACTTTATTTCTTTTACCTGCAACTATCCTAATTGTACACTTTGAAAAAAACAATAAAGGTACCGTTACCTAAAAATACCCTAATAAAAATCAACCTTAAACAGTTTTTGTGACCACTATTTTTAAACCGTAGCCATTGATTTGTCAGACGAGGAAGCAGTCACATGCTTTGTCTTGTATTTTTGTAAAGGGTATAAAGTGATTGAGGTAGTATTTTTATGTCCTTTCAAATTTCGGGGCTTGATGATTATGGATTGTTGGATTGGGTACCGCTATGCTGTGTCCATCATGGACTTAGGGGGCGTGTCCACTGCCAATGTGATTCAGCGTTTTCAGCGATCAGCGCCCTCAGCGTCAGCTGATTATAATCGCAGCGCTCAGTTGAAAACAGTTCAACTTTTGGAACGCGGCGGCGCTCATCAATGTCACTTCTTGACCACCGACCAATCAGAATCAAGAAGGGGTGGGACTTCTGCAATCATCTTTGTCAATGGTGGAGGTCTTTGCGGAGGGGAAAAGTTATCACACTCGTCTTTTGGAGATATAGTTTCCTGGTTCAGAGCTGCTGCTGATGCTCTCACGCTAGTGCTCTATCAATAGTTTTTACAGTTTCATGTTAAAATGCTGTTGAGTGAAAGCATGTCTGAAGCATACAGAGCATTTAAAACAGACCTAACAGGACATGGAAGTGTCGTGGGACGACTTTCATTACCTAGCAACATTAAAAGCTGGTGGGAAGCACTCTGAAATTGAGGTTATGGGTACTCCCAGTGCAAAGAACGGCAGCAGTGGACACGCCACCTTACTCTTTGGTTATCATTCTTTAAAAATGAATGATGATCGGGCTCTCTGTCAACATTACTGCTGACACTGCACCAACATGCCCGTCAATCTCTGAATCCATCTTATCCTCACTTGTGAACAAGGCCTGAGATACTGTAACGCCTTCACTTAGGGTAAGGGCTCACTTCCCATCTAGAGGAAGCAATCCCTCGTCTTCTGGCAGAGAACCATGGCCTTGGACGTAGAGGTGATGACCCTTATCCCAGTCGACTGCACACCGCCCCAGTGTCAATGTCAAATCGAAGGCAATATAGATTAAATGACCTAAATGTCTAAAAGTAGAGACAATACAAACCTCTTCATTATTGGTCCACCACCTGTCAGAGGGAGTAGTTTTAACTCTGGTTCTTCCCACATTCTCCAACCTGATCTTTAGTCCTGTATTAATTATTAAACGGTGACGTGCCCTCTGTTTGTCACAATTAGATGGCAGTGGTGGAAACTTTTCCCATTACCTCCTCTCCCGTCTTCCCAAACTTTTTTAGGGGTCAGACCACTCGAGGTTAGCTGTTCCTTAAATTAGCTGGTTGCTACTTTTGGTGCAGCCTGATTTCACTCGTGTCAATGATAAACCAATCTGTGGGTTTTGAGAGCTGGGCCCTCTGCCAGGGAGCATCTTTGCGGTTAAACATCATTCAGGCCAGAACCTGTGAGTATTTTTAATTCTCACCTTCTTTTAAAGGATAATTCTGGAGGTAACAATGTCTCCCCACTTACAAATTGCATTAATGCCATGTTCCTCCTTCCTGATGATTTTACAGCTTGTCATTGTTTTCAGTACATTTCCATAAATTACCTCCTCCCCACCAAAACCCAAATACACTGAACACCACAATTGATGCTCTAATGGCATCAGGAACTGTTTGGTCTGATGATGTTACTGTATTTTGGGAGGCTAATGTGACCACTTAGATAGCAGAATTGACCAGACAATAATGGATAATGGACCCACTCGGGTTTGTAAAACATTTACATAAGCTGTCATTGCAGGGCCTCTTTAATAATATAATATCGAGTACTACAAACGCACATCTAAAACATGTTCTCTTGAGTAAAGGCTGGCTCGCCGTCTCCCCCTAAAAGGTCTAAAAATACCTCCTTCATATCTAAATGTTCTGGCATTTCTTGGCATTTTTCAAGCATGCAGAAAAGTCTTGATATCTATAAATGTGGCAGACATGCACAGTAAAGGTTTCCTTCTACATGCTTCTGTTGCAAACAAGAGTCTGACCTATGCTGCAAGATTTTAAAATATTAAAAGATGTGGAAAATCGACTCCACACATGATATTTTCAAACTTGTCAATCAACAAGTTGGTCCATTTCTGACGTCCATCATGAGGTTTCTCATTTACTCTCTCACCATGGCTACATTTGTTGTGCTTCCCTCTTCGGTTAGTTTGCTTCCTGCTCGGTTATTGTTTTGTTCCACGTGATGGTCCTCGTAGTGTGTGCTTAAGTGTCGTTGGTGTTTCCCCATAGACCAGGGGTGTCAAACATGCGGCCCGTGGGCCAAAACCGGCCCGCCAAAGGTTCAAATGCGCCCCGCGGAACCACTTTGCAAAGTGAAGAAATTACAGAGAACACATTAACTGGAATTTTTCAATGAAAGTAACTACTATTTCAGATTTGTCCTCTTGGGGGGTCACCTAAAATCATAGGAGTAAACCAAAACCTGAACAATGCTTTTTTTCTTAAAGTGAGAAGATAGATTACTTGCTATTTGCAAAATTCAGTTGAGATCAGGCGGCAACCTCTGGTCTATAAAATATGAGTCCAATGTGGAAGTGCTAAAAACTGCAGTTCATTGAGGATCCGCTTGAGGCTGGCTCAAGACGATCTTTACAGTACAAATAAACATGTTTACAGCCTGGTACAAAAGACGAGTGTAGTCTGGATAGATCATTTCTCTATCGGCACACACTGTAGGGGTTAAATCACAAGTCTCCACTCTACCTGACTGTTAATTCACCAGGCCACACCTGATCGCCTAAGCCACGCCCCCTACACTATGAAAGCCTGCACCCAAGCCTTTGTTCCTCCTTTTCCCTCCAAACCTGCCATGTGCCAGTGACTCCCTTTGTTGAAATGTTTGTATCATGTGGGTTTGAACTATTACCTGGAGTGGATGCATTATTGATGTAAGTAACGCCTTATTTCTATGTTATCTTTATCAGTGTTATGCTACATTGTTTATTTAGATATTTAATATCTCCCTTTTTGTCCCTTTTTGTTTGATAGTACAAATCATCCACATCCGAACTCAGTCCTTTGTCTGCACTGAGTTGATCCTTTCTGTTGATAATAAACCTTCGAAACCTGCCCTGGACCCGGCGTGTTTGACTTCACACCACACATTGTTCAGTGAACTAGCATCAGGAGAAAACAGACTTTTTACAGTAGGGGTTGAGTTTTTTTCTAATGCAGCAATTTGGAAGATATTGAGATTATGAGTCTTCCAATGAGAGGCACAGCTGACTTAACTGACAGGCGGGAACACTGTAGTTGTTGGCTAGTCAGCCAGCCTCTTTACATCACAATAGCTCGACAGCAGTTGAGCAGCATATTGTATACAGTCTATGGTGCTGACTGAGTGAACCAGAAGCTGAAAAGCGTTTTTTTTTTTCAGGACTTTTTTTCTCAAAGTGATAAAATAAATGACTTGCTGTTTGCATAATCCGATAATAAGATGATCCACTAACTACTAACACTAGCACTACACCGCTGCATACAACACTGTCCAGCAAGCAAACTGTTCATGCTGGAACTGAGGAGTCCAAAATAGTCAACTTTCCCTTCTTCATTATTATAATCTATCTGTTCTTTTGCAGTAAACATTAAATTCGGTGTCAGGTGAATGGATAACTTGTGTGTTTGGTGTGTTCGCAGCAGGTCTCAGTGCTTAAAGAGCAAAAGCCCACTGTGAGACTCATCATGGCAAAAAAGACCATACAAACATATTATGTTAGGATTTTGCTGGTCCGGCCCACTTCAGATCAATTTGGGCTGTGTGTGGCCCCTGAACTAAAATGAGTTTGACACCCCTGCCATAGACTGTATAAATAATGAGCGTAGTAATCAACCCCCCATGGATAAACATGTTTATTAATGCTGTAAAGATCGTCCTCTTTGAATTGATGTGTATGTGGTTTCCTGTGTTTCTGCAGCCAGCCTCAAGTGGACACTCAATGAATTGCAGTTTATAACACTTCTGCGTGGGCTTCATATTTTGAGACTGGAGGTTCCCTCCTTCACACAACAGGATATCTGATTGAAAATATTGAACTATTTGGGATTTCAAATTGATGCAGGCCAGATCATCCTGGAAGCAGATCAGGGTCATTTTTAGATAGATAACCATTAATTAATACGGACCTACTGGTTTTTGTCAGAATTGAAACTAAAATTGGCCCCAACTTATCTTTTGATGTTGACCTGGCTTTGCTTGACATCTGTATATTCTCCCTGAGTCAAAGCCATCTGTAATGGTCAACTGAAACCCATTTGATGATTCTCTACATTAAAACTAAACTTCAATAAATCCTATAAATGCTCAAATTCTTTCTGACATACAGTCCTCTGCTTTCACGACGGAGAATTCATGTCTTTGAGTTAGTTAGCCAGGCGTTACCTTGGAAATAAAGCCTAATCTTAGATATGCTGCCCACCCAGGCCACTCATTTCCCGTAATTCACCACTACTGTAGTTACATGCACTATAAACCTTTAGCTGCATCGTTAGGAGGATTGTCAAGAGTAAATTTATCTTAAGCAGTGTTGATTAAGTTCACTAATGCTTTACAGGAGGTAAATCAGAACCCTTACTGTGTAATCATCATAAAGCATTTCAGGAATCAATTAAGTAAGGAGTAAACGCTCACAGCAGCCTGTGAAGCAAACCTTTGAGTGACTTACCTTGGCTATTATGTCTGAACCTTTTAATACTACTTCTGCCTCTTCTGTGTTTTGTAATCTCATCATGTGTAGCTGCCTAATCTCGCAACCTTTGCACACGTTCAATGCACCTGTAAACACAATTAAGATGTTTTCACAGGAAACATGATTATGCATTTGTATGATTGAAAGTCATAAATCACCTGTAACACTCCCTGTCAACATAAAATGGAGTAAATTGCTGGTAATTGGGGCTTTTATGGCCCAGTCTGATGCTGCCAAAAGTGAGGGAGCAGATTAAATTTGGAGAGTATGATTTGGAAACAATACGCTATAATTAGGAGAATGTTATTAGGCATTAGCGCACAATCATAGAGCAAATAAGAGCCAGATATGAAAGTTCTATCAGTGGTGCATTTTAAATGGCTAAAGTCAGAGCCATACACTTTCACTTAAAGAACATGAAAGCTTTATTTACAGAATTAACATCCCACAGAAAATAAATTGGGCCCTATATCATGAAGCAGTAGTTATAGGAGATTGGTTGCAGGGTATATACAACATATGTTGAATTTCATTACTTGTAATCTGTGACATTTTCACACCTTCAGGCACGTTTTACCCTTTGGAACCCATTATTTAGCTTCATCAAGATTGGTTCTCCATTTTTCCGTAGTATATTTGGAAGTAATGGGGAAATTGTGCCGGTGGAATCGTTCTTAGGTTCATCTTTGCTTTTATAATATGTGGAGCAATTTGCTGAGATCTTGATGAGAAGTTGAACCAAATGACCCTGGTTTATTCTCAAAGGAAATACCAACGACCCCTATGGGTGGTGTGTGGTTTTTGACTATTTCCCATCTTGTAAATACAGTGTGCACCAACATCTAAGACATGTAACTGTTACACTTTTATAAACTGTTTTTAAAATGCAAAATAATGGATTTTTAAAGTGTTTTTTTTCAGGGATTTTTTTTGCCTTTAATGGATAGGACAGCTGAAGAAAGACAGGAAATATGGGGAGTAGAGAGTGGGGGAGGACATGCAGTAAATGGTCGGGGCTGGAATAGAACCTGCGACCTCTGCGACGAGGACTATAGCCTCACGCCCAAAGTCCACTAGATCCGTGTCCTGTCCGTCTCCGATCCGTCACAGCACCAGATCTGATAGGTTGCTAATCTAGTCAATGTGTTAACTTTAACTGGATCCGCTCACCAGATCCTATTTTACTGAACTACAACAACAAACCATCATGATGAGCAGAGCAAGGCCTGGAGTCAACAGGTCAGAGGTTTTCAGAGGACCAGAAAGACAACATGGATGAGGAGAGGAGGAGGAGAATCCTTGATTCAGTAATTGCCATGGTAAAATCTTGGTCACATGACTCCAGCTGTCTGGAGGTCCTGCTCTGTGCTGCGTTCTGAAAACACAACCGGTGGGTGTTGAGGAAAGAGAGCACAGAGCCGGACCAAAGCGGATTGGAGACGGACTAGACACGGATCTGGTGGAAGTCCTGTGTCAGTATATCGGGCGTGCTTAGACCGCTAGGCCAACGCTGCTCCAAAATAATGGATTTTCAAGTATGGAACTTAAAGTTAGTTGATTGCAATAAACTATTGAAATTCAGCGATACAGAGATTAAATTAATTGTTTGATATTCCTAACAAAAAAACTTAAAGAACACTGCTGACAATGCAGTCTCATGACATCCTATGTAGGAATAGAGAATCTTATTAATACTGTTGGATCCATCAAGAAACACATGGGAAAGAACAAGGCGAAATGATCCTTGGTAGAATGAAGGAGGAGCAGGAGGGGAAAGGTCAGGGAGGTCAGGACTCGTGCATTGTTTCTTTGCATGCTCCAGTTCCAGCCGTCATCCCAGCTCTTTGTTTCAGCCTGAGCACAGGGGGAAGTCTGGCTCCTGGACACTGTAGCCGAGGGCTAGAAACTCAAGGGGTCAGCAGATTTTCCAAACCACTGCTTTCCAGTAGACCACCATTCAGGGGAAAAAAAGGCTCTACTGTACACATTCAACAGGCATCAGACTCAGATTGGGCTGTCACGCTCAGGCACTGCTGATGGCCAACATGATGGGTGAATGAGCCGTCAGGCAGCAATGGAGGAAGTGCTCAGGTCTTACATACCATTACAGAAATGTAAAAATACTCTATCACAATAAAATCTGTTCTTGAATTCCTGCTCCAGATCAGGTACAGGTAGATAGTTAAGGCCCCACGCTGACCTGTTGGGAAAATGAACTGGTGAGCATTATCTCTTAAAGATATGAAACATTTGATCAGCCAACCCTGTGATTCTCCAGATATAACAGAAACAAATTATAACCCTCAATCTTCCTGACACAGATGAAAAACACTCAGTGTGACATGCAATTATGCTTTCCAGTTTCACATTAAGTACAGTTCTCTGTGCTCATAAACAACAAGCATTGTCTCACTGGAGCCAGAGGAAGTGTTCGAATGAATCAGCAACATGGAACAGTCGCTTTAAGATTCACCCGCCCTGAAGTCCATCATTGTTATGAGACAGGCTGTAAGAATAAAGTTGGTTCCAACAATCTGACTCTGTCACCAAATGTAGCACGGAAGCTGCAACCACAGTGATAAAGACCTTTTAGAAACCCATTGTTGTCACTGTGTGAGCTGTTTAGGTGACATTTGGGAGAAATACTCTGAAGGCTATTTTGAGCATCAGTCAGTGAAGCTCCTCAGCATGCAGGAGGGAGAGAGTTTAGCTGAGCGATGGATATCTGAGGAACATTTTCTGAATGGAGTCTAACTTACAACTTACTGGAGTAAACCACTACAGGATAAGTTTATTGGAGATTCTCTTGTAGGATAGACATCATTTTGAATTCATTTATCCAGATTTAATAAGTAGATCAACATTGAAACATATTAAGCTTGATCTGAAAGCCAACACTCAAGTTTTTGAAGCATGGCTTTTACAGTACTTGAGATTAGTCGAGGATTTATGGACCACTTAGAAGTCATTTAAGGGGTACAACAATGGATTGACGTAGCCAACCGACTTGATGTAAAATCCTTCACAGACTCCTAAAAAGTTGACAAGTCTTTGATGGCGTCTTTATTCAATACGAGGACAAAAGATTGATTTGATTGCTGAGGAGTGAGATATCTTGTATCCTTACTATCTTTCCTGAGAGTTACGTATGTGACAAGGAAGCAACAGGTAAACAACACAGCACAAAAGTGAGCTATACACTGGTGCAACCAATGTACCGGTATAAAAAGCAGATTAAGGTATTTGATTGGGGTCAACCATATGGTCCCACAGCCCAATGGTCCCCAAGCCCTATGTTCCCACATTTTACTCTGACATTTTCAAAATCAAGTCTTGTGTTTCTACATTTCCACACGATTTTTTTGAAGCACTTAATGAATATTTGGAATGAATGAATGAATGAGTAATTTTATTTCGATCAGCAGCAGCAGCAGCAGCAGAAATCATCACGATCACAATCATTACAAGAAAAAATGAAATAGGCTGATCGAAAAGGGTTTTGGCTGAAGCAGAGCTTACATTTTGGCATTTCAGCCCCTATTTGATTATGTTATGAAGCATGCATTTAAAGAAAACAGTGGTATACTATCAGCAGAATAAAACTTGCAGAGCGCTGGTTTGATCGAAAATACTCTCTAATTAAAAACAAAAAATGACCATCAGAAGAAAAAGGCACGGGTCTCAGTGAATTCATCACAGGTAGTGGATCCATCTCTACCTTGCAACTACCAACGCTACCATAAGCTGTGCTCAACAACCATACCTAGCTGTCAGAGCGATGAGGTGATAACAGATGCTTCTAGAAAGAGCTACACATCTTCATTCTGCACATTGCTGAACACAGTGGAAGTCTTTATGCAGGAACACATTTGAATCCTAATCCGTAGACATCCTCCTGCTGTGGACGTTCCAGACTCCAGCGGCAACAACTTCTACTACTTGTCCCATCACTATCACCGCTCCCTCTGTCTCTTATTCTCCTCTATCCCTCTTTCCAGACCCAACTTGGTTGAGGCAGATGTCAGTCTAACATGAGTCTGGTTCTGCTCGAGGTTTCTGCCTGTTAAAGGAAGTTTGTCCTCTCCGCTGTAACTAGCTAAATACTGCGAGGTGCAATGCTCATGGTGGATTAAGGTGGGGTCAGACTGAGTCTTATCCTGTCTTGGTGTTGGGTCTCTGTTCATAATTTAACATAGAGTGGTCTAGACCTGCTCTGTTTGTAAAAGAGTCTTGAGATAACGTTTGTTGTGATTTGGTACTATATAAATAAAGATTGATTGATAGATTGATTGGATCCTTTGTCCCACTGTGACCCCCCCCAAAACAGACCAGTTCAGATTATATTCCAGAATTTACAGTAATTAACAGGGTTCCCAATCAACCACTGTAAACTGTTGTCCTGTTTTGTGTTTTCAGGTTTTTTTCCAGTCGACCTTTACATAAGGAGGTTATGAAAGTGCCCCAGGATGACACAAAAGAAGCCCTTTTTGCTCTCTTATGCAACATTGAAATGGTTTCTAATAGTAGAGTTTTGGTTTTTAGTCATTTCAAAGGAAAGCCATCCCTAATTGCTGTTATGTAGTTGCCCTGCATTGTTTCCCTGTTTAATACAGCACATAGCGTGATGTAATTGTGTCATTAATGAATAATGAATGAATTTGGCGCTGCGAAAAAAAAAGCCTTTCTCTTTGTTTCTTTGGTAATATTGAAACTGGGAGGGAGTAAAAAGTCATCTTCAGATGCTGCCAGCACAACATCTGTTTTTAAAGGTTGAGTGAAATATTTGGTGGAGACGGTTTGAGTCGCTTGTGCAGCGCGTGTACTGTATGTCGTCTTTTTTTAGGCATGTCGCAGTGGGACAGTTTTCACACCAGTGTTAGTTCTCCCACAACACCAACAAATACTGGTGTAGGCATCTTTCAAATGGCTTCCCTGAGGCTACACTGAACAGATGCTGTGATGCAGAGCAGCTTCGCTCTGCGCTCATATTGTGATGGTCTGTGCAGAAACATGCACTTTACAAAGACGAAAACAGACATTCACATTTTTACATTCTGAAAAATGAATACCAAATATGTGATTCTTTTTAAATGTTGAATGGTTCAACATCAGTAAAAATGCTCTGTATTGACTACATTGGGGAGGGGGCGAGGAGGGGGGGGGCTGATTGTTCGAATAATCGTTGAATAGATGCCACTGATTATAGTATTTTGGCTTGAAATGCCCATCCCTAGTATGAATGACTTGTGGTCCTTAAGAGGTTCATAATTGCTTCAGAGTTTGACATGGAGACACAAGAGGGAGAGAAAGCAATGTTGAGGGATGAGTCACAAAAATGTTTCACAGTTGAGGAAAAAACAAGCAATTTATTGATTCCATATGACCATACTGTTTCTATGTCAACTTATAAACAAAAAAAAAAAGAAGATAAAAGATATAAAATAAATGAAGTCATGTGTTATGGTATATATACGTTTACTAACAGAATACAGAGGCCCTGGATGTGATGCATACAGGATGCTACTGTGACCGCATGGCTTTGTTATGTGGCGTAAAATTACAGATTCAATCGTTTCTTCAGGCAGATTTTAGCTGAGGATCTAAACTACCAGTCATAGACTCAGACCTTAATTTCAGCAGCCACATTAAGACAATTACAAAGTCAGCCTACTATCACCTTAAGAATATATCGAGGGTTAAAGGACTCATGTCTCAGCAGGATGCAGAAAAACTCGTCCATGCATTTATCTTTAGCAGACTAGACTACTGTAACGGGGTCTTTACAGGACTCCCTAAAAAGTCCATCAGACGACTGCAGCTCATACAGAATGCTGCTGCTAGAGTCCTAACAAGGACCAACAAAGTAGACCACATCACTCCAGTTCTTAGATCCCTACACTGGCTTCCTGTCTGTCAGAGAATAGACTTTAAAATCCTGCTGATGGTTTATAAAGCACTGAATGGTTTAGGCCCAAAATACATTGCTGATCTACTACTACTTTATGAACCACCTCGACCTCTGAGGTCATCAGGTACTGGTCTGCTTTCAGTCCCTAGAGTCAGAAGGAAACATGGTGAAGCAGCGTTTAGTCATTATGCACCACATATCTGGAACACACTCCCTGAAAGCTGTAGGTCTGCTCCAACTCTCACCTCTTTTAAATCAAAGACTAAAACTTTTTTATTTGACACTGCCTTCCTATCTTAGATTATTTTAACCCACTTTAAATTAAAATTTTAATGTAATTTTTAATATATTTCTAATTTTCCTTTTCTTTTCTGTTTTATGTGTTAGTTTATGCCTGTCTGAATGTCTCCAATGCTTTTAATGTTTTAATGTAAAGCACATTGAGTTGCCCTCGTGTATGAAATGCGCTATACAAATAAAGCTGCCTTGCCTTGCCTTGCCCTTACCATCAAAGAACATCATCATGTTATAATTACTGACAGGATGACGCTCTTCAGCCCAATGGATCAGTTAATATTGAGACTTATTTACATTGCTCTGTGCATATATAGTGCAATATGTTGTTAGTGGTTTCCTTGGGTATGTGCTTATCTGTCTACTTTGTAATTACTGTGGTGGCAGTTTAGCGTCTACAACACTTGAGTCCAGGACTGATTTCCCCAATGGGACTATAAAGTCTCTTGTGTCATACTTTCTTGTTGTCACGCCGGTTGTTCCAGTAAGCTAATAATGTGGAGTTGAGGTTTTATTATTGCCCTTCGTGCTGTGGTTTTGGCACTAAGCCCCCATTTATACTTTGACACTCTGCTAATTGCAACAAAAGTTCAGTAAATTGTGCTGAACTCTATTTCCATGATTGTGCTGTTGAATCATAAGCCCATTATCTTTTTTTGAGTCAGACCTTTAGATGGCTCAGGTAGTAGAAAAAGGGATGTGCTATTCATGGTGCTTGTAATGCGTTCTTTGTGAATCCACCCCTGAGTGTACAATAACTCATACAGATTGCTCTGACGTTGCCAACTGTCCCCTCGCCTTGGCTGTTTTCCCCCTCTCTGATTCTTGGACACTCAGAGTTTATGGATCAGTCCACTACACAACAAAGCCAAGGGTACGACGGGGCCAGTCATGTCCACTCTCGTCATCGTTCTCTTCAACTGCTCCAGTTCATGCACGGTCTGCCCCCCCCCCCCCCCCAAGCTCTACCCAGACACTCAGACGGTCTCAGTGCCTGCCTGCCGCAGTGCTTCACTCTACCATTAACATTCTGATTGCTGTCTTGTTTCGTTTGCTTTGCTGAGCACTTTGTTTCCAAAAAGAGCCCGGCCTCGGCGCTGACCTTTCCTTTTGCAGAAATGGAGCAATCATTCACAAATCACACTACTAAGTGTAAAATATCCAAACTGTTTGATATTGCAGGCCTAATGAAATGACTCGCTCTCCTCTCCTGCAATTATAGGAAAAGGTCAGTGCCATAACTGATGTTGAGCTCCAGCATGATTGTCCTACTTCACATTATCCAGTGTTTTGTCCGTCATATCAGTATGGACCGTATTGGGTGACATTGTTCCTGTAGGTTTTTATTTTTTCACACTATAAGAAAAAGTGTATTGGTGGTGGATGCTCAGTTTGGAGTTTTTTACTTTGAAACGAGCATTTTATGGTACATTTGGCTCAGTTATTATTCAGACATTTATGAGTTGGAGGGATATTAGCGGGCCCCAGACCATGACAGGGAAAATTACCCCTACTTGTAATTTTGTATTTCTTTGCAAATGTAGCCCATGAAATCAAAGAAAAAGGAGGAAATGAAACGAAATATATTTAGCTATAGACAAAAAGTGGCTTTACTGAAGTCTGTTCTGTCTGCTGTTCTTTAACACTGGGACACCCTCTTATGAATAGGACTCATATCTGTGGAAAATAACACATCCTTCTAATATAAGAGAAATAAAATCTCTGTTGAAGTAAGCAACTCTTTTTCTGACATTCAGAACAGGACCAGATGTCCCTACTGTATGCTTCCAAGCTGTGCTTATGGGTAATATTATACCCTTCTTGTTGTGATACACATACATTCTCACAGTATATGTTCATGTGTCAGGCAAACTCAATATCTAGCCACATTTCAACACCCACAGACCCCTGATTGTGTGAAACGTCAGACGGCTTGCTGTCGATTCCTCTGGCCTTTCATTGTGTTTGTTTGTTCACCTCCCAGTATCACAGCTTTATATATTCACCGCAGACACCTGTTGGTTTTGTTTGGCCACCCAGGGGTGGTGAGGTAGGTGGCATCACCTGCTACAGTGACGTCAATGCATAATCTCAGCAGCGATGGTGGCTGTCAGTCGAGCCATGGTGACGGGGATTCTTTTTATTTATTTTTTTTATCCTCACTGCTGAATGTTTGTAGAGGAAGCCTTCTTTCCTGATATATTACAACAAATACTGCTCCCCTCAGACCAAACTTTAATCCATGAGCTTGTATTGTATGGTTTTGAATTTCAAATGCAGAAGATGTAACATGTTGTGTCTGCCTTTGAGTTGTTGGAATACAACTTTGACTGAGATTTGCTGAGAAATGATAAAAGAAATGTAGAGTAAGGAAGCTAATTATATAGTCCCCCTGCTGAGCGAAAGACAGGACAGAGTAGAACTATACTTTCTACAAAGTTTGAAACTTTGGCTTTGGTTACCTTGGAGAACTATCTCAACTTGTAATTATCTCACAAAAAACAAGTTCAATGAAACAGACACATTAACACAAACAGATAAAAGCTCTGTTGGTAACTGTTATCTACAAGCTCAAAGAGACTTATTCTCAAACAAAGAGTGAATAAATGCTACCAGACTAAGGTGGATTATCATGGTCTTGTGCTCGTGCTGGCTCCATAAGCCAAGGAGACCCCTCTGAAACAGAGTGACAACCTCCAGTGTTGAAAAATCAAGCAGATGCAAAAGAGCTTAAAGCTGCTGTTGGTAGGAATGGTGTATAAAATGTTACTTTTTTTTCTGCTGGGTTTGGAGACAAGGTCATAATACCCATCAGTACTCATCTGTAAGTGAAGCAATTTGAGATTATAGTGAAATCTCTGTGTTCTCCAATGCCTAAGCAATGTTATTATTCCCCTCGTTCCCATTATCACGGACCAATCAGAGCTACTCCCCGACCCTCTGTCCTGATTGGTCAAATGGCGGCCCCTACTACGTTGCCCTGATTGGCTGAGAAGCCACTACTTCCTTATATAACACGCACGACAATCTTTTGTGGGCGGGGTTACGGGAGCAGAGAGGGGAGGGGGAGGTGAGTGAGAGGAAATGTGGTGGGGAGAGGGGGTGTTGACATTGGAAATCTCTCTCTCAACTGATGTTTATATCACGACTACCAACAGCAGCTTTAACAGCTTCAGCATCCTAAAGTGTCCACATGAGGCTGTTTCCAAAACTCCAGGACGTCACATGTACACCCATTTGAAGTTGCCCCTCATAACAGCAGGATTAAAGATGTTTTCAGTCTTGTATGAAAAACAGTTTTGTTCTGATGAGCACATTTTTCTGCTTGTGCACACCATCCAGGGAGTGACTTTATAACTCATTCATTTTAAGGTGATTGATTTTGCATGATGAGGCATAATTAGGGGCGTGGTTAACTCGACTGATCAGCAGGCACATTGTTGTAGCTGTTACCTAGAAGGCCTATAGACCTGCCTCAACTCCAGCTCTTTTCCTCTTGCTAGGTCAACAACAGATTAGTTTGAGTTAGGGCTGGGCGATAATTCGATAACAATAATCACTGTGATGTAATTTTTCTCAATATGAACATAACAAATGTTCAATAAAAGTTAGATATAAATAAACCTGTAATTACACCCCCCAGCCACTGGAAAGGGAGCTTTCCAGACGCTAGTTTCCACCCAACATTAAACAGAAGAAGAAGACTGCATTGAACAGCCAATCATGTCTCAGGATAAAAAGTAGGCGGGCTTAAGGACGTTTGGAGCAGAATGTATGCCATTATTGCACCTCAAATTTCCCCTTCAGAAACCAGCATGTGATGTCACTGAGACTACATCCATCAAATTGTTTCATATATTTTGTACAGACTGCTGGGGAGCATAAAACATAAATCATAAGATCATCAGATTGGTGTGTAGCATAATGTAGCCTGATAATTGTGCATGAGGTAGTCAAAGCACACTGGGAATACTGATAGCTTGGAGGTGCGTACTATTTTGGCTTTTACAGTGCTCACTGAGAGGAAATTCAGACACTTACTGTCATATTCTCATCATTTCTAATCCATTAAACTTCCCAAATCAGCAAATCGGCACAATCTCTAAATCAGCAGATCTTTCACCTAGAGGCAAGTGAGCCAGTTGAAGAAATTCCCCAAATGTCTTGGAGGTTTTCCCTGTTATAATCAAACTTAGTGAAATAATGAACATTACAGTGCATGTAAAGCTTCTATTGACTCGTCTGTACATTAAGTCATCTGGGCATAACTGTCACTCACAATCTATAATGAGCAGAGAAATTGCCGGTGGCCTATTATCAAACAGCTTAAAATAAATCGCTTTAACATTCAGCAGGAACAAACTCTCCTGTGTGTTTTCCAAATTCATAAATATTCATCTGAAGCATCTAAAGTTGAGTGGAGGCTCATTGGGTGTTTAGTTATGCACAGTGTTAAAACATGAGATGTTTGTTAAGAAGAGAGATGCAGGTCATAACTGTCGAGTCTGGGACGTTTTCATCCTAACAAGACAGGTTTATTGCCGCTTTTATCATCGGGAGGAGAAGGAGTGGAAGTGGCAGGAGCTGTGTTGACTACATTATTTTGTAAAGGTTACTTCTGCTCTGAGTGAAAAAAGAAGATCATGTAAAACTCAACTACTTTTGTGTTTGTGATTAACAGTCACCGCTACACTTTGTTCACTGGTACTCAAAAATCCTGCCTTACCTCCTGGGTCACAGTCGCTCTTAAGTATCCTCTACGTTATGTGAAAAGGAAGTCTTTTTGGGACATTGTGTTAAATCAACCTGCTATTTTCTCACATATTGCTGTGAAATGTCTCAGACTGCTATAGAACTTTTTTACAAAATTAAGCTTTATAAAAATTAAGCTTGATCTAAGACACATTTGATGAAAGCAAAATAATAGACGTTTGTTTAGGACTGTCTGGATTCTGATCTGACTTGTCCTTGTCTTGAAATAAGTGTCTCAGAGGTTTTACCACCACCCTGCAACAATGATGCTGACTCACTCAACTCAACTCAACATCAGCTGGACACAAGGTGCTGTACAGAAACATAATGGATACAAACAAACAATAAAATATTAAAATATTAAAATCAATAAGAACAATAAGATAAGATAAAGTTAAACAATGAAAAAAATAAAAATAAAAGGCACTAAAACAAGAGCAGGGTCTCATGCTGAGTCGAAAGCCAGGGAATAAAAAAGGGTTTTAAGACGAGTTTTAAAAGTGGACAGTGAGGGGGCTTGTCTGACGGCTAAAGGAAGATCACATTAGAAAGGTAGTTATCAAAGCTTTTTGCCAGTTAAAGATGCAATATGTAACGTTTCACCTTTAATATGAATGACTCATGATTCATGATGCTGGGACCCCGTCATCCCAGCACAGCGCCACCATCGAAGGTTGAAACAGTGACGTCACAGGGGTGAAACAGGATCACTGGGAGCCGGAGGAGCTGGCAGAATAGGCAGACTGGAACAATGGTGTGTGTGTGTTTGTTCTTGTGTGTGTGTGTGTGAAGCTCCTACTGTGTTTACCTCTCATGCTGCCACAACTGCATGATGCAATGTGAAATCACACATTGGCACACTGATTTCATGCTGTTAGCTGATTAAAAAAAGTACCAATGTGTGATGATGGTGGATCTTTGCGACTAAAGTTGGTCTGAAGTCTCAAAGACTAATGTTGAATTCTGCCTCAGAGAATTCATGTCTTCAAATGTACTACTTCTTTGGTGAAACTACACTACCTAAGTTATTAAAGGGACCAAATCCTCTTTAATGTTTTATAACCACGACGGTAACGCCTTAATACCATCATGAAATATTAATTGGACGGTCAAATGCAGAGAAGCATTTCTTAAAATAGCATCATAACTGGTACAAAGTATGCTGGCCTAAAAAGGTAGAGGCTTTTTTCATTGCTGTTGTCAGTAACATTTAGAAGTAGTAAAAATGATTTTGCACCAGAAATGATGAAGGTAAGAAAAGATCTGATTTTAGACAAATGTTTCTTTATTTGATTTTATTAAATGTATTTAACCAGGAGAACCACATTGAGATTAAGAATCTCTTTTCCAAGTGTGTCCAGGCCGAGATCGGCAGCAGCACGTTCCAGAAAAGTTCCAGACAAACAACACAGAATTCTAAAAGATGACAACACATCATGAGTTTTAGAAGAAAATTCATCAGTCAAAGCATCTACAAGCTTCAGTCTGCTTTTAAAAACATTTAAAGAGACAAGCTCCCTTAAACCCAGGCTCTCCTGCAGCAGATTCCAGGCTGCAGTAGCAGCGTATCTAAAACTCTTTTCACCCGTTTCAAGCATAGACTGTATAAAATATGGACGTAGTATCCGTGACGTCACCCATCTGTTTCTGAAGAGCTGTTTCGAAGCCAATCGGCTGCAGCAGCCATATTGCTTCTGTCGAGCCAGTGTGAAGTAAAGAGGCGGGCTTTGAGCCTCCTAACCAACAGCTGCAGTGTTCCCACAATCAGCTCTGCCTCTCATTGGAAGACTAGTAATCTTAATATCTTCGAAATTGCCGCGTTAGAAAGAAAATCACCCCCCTCACAGTGAGAGGACATCGAGAAATGAGCTATTCAGACTACACTCATCTTTTGTACCAGGCTGTAAACATGTTTATTTCTGCTGTAAAGATCGGCTTTTTCACATTCATGTGTATGTGACTTCTGGTACTTCTGGGGCCAGCCTCAAGTGGATCCTCAATGAACTGCAGCTTTTAACACTTTTATTTACACTCATATTTTTAGACCGGAGGTTGCCGCTTGATTTGAAGATGCACTCTGGGGACCAAAGGGAAGAACAAGTTTTGTGATGGTAGTCTACAGGTAGACAATGCAGTCCAACCAACTTGAGCATACAGGGAGCAGTGATGGGCTAGAGAATTCAAACTTGTGTGATTATGAAAGTGATGTTGCTCATGGTGTACATAGTAAAATGAATGGATCAGTAGTGCTACACATGCACCATGTTCAGAAGTTACATTGCTTGTGATACAAAACCTGATATTTCAGATACAACTCATTTGTTTAGTAGAAGATTGGAGGCATCCAGGACTCACAATCATCCAACTGTGAAAACCAAACCTCATAGTAGGCCAGTGATGCCACTGAGACTTTTATTCTTTGAGTGGCATACTTCTACTTTAGTTCCCCTGAAGTAAGTCGTTACCAACTATCAGACTTTATTTCACTCCAGGAGAGATTTTAGAGATGGATGTATCCGACAAACTCTCTGCTCTGTGTTTTTTGATTACTTTTGTAACTGCAGCTTGTCCAGGAGTGTGCTCTTTGTCTCACCTAGTGACAGAATCGATTTGCATAGAAGCTGTGACACGTACCAGCCAGCCCGGTATTCAGCATTTGTTCCAAATGGTGTAAAACTTCATCTGTGATAAACTGAAGATGGCTTTCGTCTGTGCCACTCTGCTACTTGTAGTCTCACAGAGTGTCGTGGTGCTTTGTGTGTGGCTGTAAAGGTGTCTCGGTGGTGCAAGGGGATAATTATGATGAAGTGATTGACGTTTCACCTGAGCGGGACGTGGGCTGATGGCGTGTTCCATTCACAGATGTCCCTGCTAAAGTGAGAGCTGGATAAAGGAACGCTGAGAGGTGACGTTAATGGATGCTGCAGAGGCAGAATGACAGATGTTGGTGTTCAAGCTGTCCATGAAGGTTTTCTGCCTTATCATCCAGCACCTGTAGGTTTTCAGAGGAGTCACCACAGATTGTGTGTGTGAATGTGTGTGAGGCTGGTTTGTCTCTGCTGATTTGTGACTAAAGAAAGTAAGTAAATGTCTGATTTCAAGGATGTGGAAGCTGCAAGACTGAAAGAAACAATGATCCATTTCCCAGGGTATGGAATTTAAGTAATTGTAATTGAGAAGTTGCATGTTGACCTTTGTCAAGAGTTCATTTGTAGAATGACTTGCCTTCTTAATGTGTTTGAGACCATCAGTTGTGTTGATCAGAGGTAGGGTTAGCACACAATGGATAGCCCTATTTGACTACTGTTGTAATCCAGATTATGGTAAAACCAGATTATTTCATAGTTTTGATGTCTTCAGTATTAATCTACAATGTTGAAAATAATTAAAGGTGACATATCACGCTTTTTTCATCAATATATATTGGTCTAAGAGGTCCCCAAAACATGTCTTTAAAGTTTATGCTCAAAAAAACACTTTGAAATCAGATTCTGGTCTGCCTGAAAACCCCTCTTCTTCAGTCATCCTCAGAACACTCTGTTTTCCCTCTGACCACGCCCCCTCAGGAAGTGGATGTGCCCTCGGCTCTCCGGCACGTTGATCTAATGTTTACATGTTGGCTGAATATACACGGCTGCTCAGAGATCACGTTACTTCAACCCTCTGAATCTGATCCAGAATCTGATCCTGACGGAGAGGCGCCTGTAGCAGGACCTTTCTGAACCATTGGTCACAGATTTAGTGTTTCTTGTTGTTTTATTTATCAGTATGTAGACGTGTGTCTTGATACACAGCTACGAACATGTAGCTATGTGGCTATGCTAACTAGCGCTAGCACTTATCCATGATAAATAAAAATCATCCACTAGATCTTCAAATCTGCAGACGTGGGGAGTAAAACCGACCTCTACCAGAAAGGCAGCAGGACCTTTCTGAAGGATTGGTCACAGATTTAGTGTTTCTTGTTGTTTTATTTGTCAGTGTGTCTTGGTACACAGCTACAGCTACAGCTACAGCTATGAACATGTAGCTATGTGGCTATGCTAATTAGCGCTAGCACTTTTCCATGACAAATAAAAAACATCCACTAGATCTTCAAATCTGCAGACGTGGGGAGTAAAACCGACCTCTGTGTTTATTAAGACAGCCTACAACTAGCATGCCTCCCTCCTAAGCTCCTTGTTAGCACACGTGTGCAGGTAATGAAAAACGGAGGGGGGGTTCAGTATTATTTTATACAGTCTATGGGCTGAACAAGCTCCGAGCTCTGACTCCGTGACAGACCGGATATTGTTGTTACGTAACAAAAACACGGAAGTCTGAAACGGCTCGTTTCACACACATTTACAGAAAGGTGGAGAAATCAGAACAGGGGCAGAATGGATTTTTTTCATTCTCGGGGGGGTTTGTAGACATGCCAGGGAAACATATTTCAGGTAGAGAACCATTAAAAATTCCATTTTGCATGATATGTCACCTTTAAAATAAATAAAAAACATTGAATGAGAAGGTGTGTCCAACTTTTGACTGGTAGTGTACATATCAGAATAATTCAGTTCAGATACTGGAGGATGCATCAACTTGAACTTCTCCAAAAAGAACACGTCACAGCTAACCTTGTAGTTAAACTTTAAAGATTGTTGAGTGGTGTGGCGAGCCCATGTTGGTGAGCAAATACTGAACAGTGCAGGACAGAAATTGCCTTGTGTGGACAGGAAATTTAACTCCCAGGGCAAATTTGCCTGCATACTTAAATAGAGAATTAATATTTCATTGGAGCTACCAGCAGCATATTGGGAATAGTTTGCTAAAAGAAATGCTAAGGCACAGGCTGGGTGCTTCTATTTAAAGCTCTATAAACATGACCCTGTTAGAGGCTGAGGCTACTTTAAGAACAGGTTCCCAGGCAATAGAAGCTATTTTGACCAGATTTTCCCTCCTGGGGGATTACATTCCTCTGTTGATTCCCCAATGATGGATTACAACCCTCAAGGAGAGAGTGTCATATTGACAATTTACTTCTGTTATAAGCTGCATTTTCCAGTGTTAGAGATACAAAACCATACATTCTGATGTCAACCAAACATCTGCCATAACAAGCTTTACATTACATACTTTTAAAAGTAAACTCCCACAATGTTACACATTAAACTGTCAGTTCAGGAGTCATGGGAAGTCCTGCTCAGCCTGTGAAAGCTGATAGTTCACTGTGTTCTGTGGCCCAGCAGGACCTTTGTGGAATCTGATAAATAACCACTGTTGTTCCGTGTGTGGAGACCCTAAATTCACAGATAAGTGAGGGCTTGGAGTTTGAAAGATGTGGGTGTCCATCAGGCTGTACATGTCTGTTATAATGGGAACAGGCTTTGTTGCATTGTGAGAAATAAAGCAAAAGATAAGAATAGAATCTAAAAACTAAAACTTCACAAAAATCTCATCTTACACAAAAGACCTGCTTCCTGTTAGCAAGGTCAGAAATGTTGGATTTAAGAAGTTCATCAGAAAACTAAATCCAGATACAAACTAACACACAACTTATAAGATAAGATAAGATAAGATATTACTTTATTGATCCCCCGGGGGGGGGGAATTCAGTTGTTACAGCAACCCAGACATAAGTACAATCAAGAAAGAAGTTTCAATAAGTACAAAATAAGTACAATAAGTACAAAATAAAATAAAAATAAAACAAAAAAATATAAAACAAAATAACATAAAATAAATAAAATAATAAAATAAAATAAAATAAAAAATAAGTAAAATAAAATAGATAAATAAAGCTAGAATACAATTTAGATATATACAATGTTACAAATGGAATTTAAATTAAAATAGCAGTAATTACAGGCAGTATTAAAAATGTTTCAGTAGTGACAGGTTGACATGGTGTGATTATGGTTGGTAATGACAAAATTAAGCTATAAATAGAAGAATATTTGTATGTAATATGACCATGGGTTGTACTTAGAATAGTAATGTAATTTAACAAAATATAATATAGCAAGATAATTATATAATACAGTAATAATATAGCAAGATAATTATATAATACAGTATAAAACTTTCACTCAGGTCCAAAATTCTGACTTTACATTTAAATGAAATAATGATTTGATATTTATCATGATAATTATTGATATCAACTGATATGAAATATTTGATTGTAATAACATCATTTTCAATGTCACCCAGCTCTAGACTCACCTACATGGAACGAATGGAACAACGCACAAATATCTTCAAAAAATGATTTATGTCTAATTTTTAGAATGTGGTGGAAGCAGGTGAACAATACTGAACACCAGGATAACAACTTTGCATTACACTAAGGGACTCAACATGTCTTTGCACTAATACAATTGACTGCATCCGGCTCTCATGAGTGTCAACTTGTGTGTAATCCATGAGCACGCAGCGTGCATTGTGTCCATAGTCCTGAAAGCTCTTTTTCTTAAATTGTTGTGGCATTTTTGACAGCAATTATTTCTAAGCAGCGCATCATAAAATTACCATTAAAATTGCTTCAGACAATATGACACAATCCTCTCTTGGTGTGACTTTTTTTATATTTAAGGAAACAAGTCCTCACGTTTGCTCGTGCTGTTTCTTCCCTTGAATTAATAATGAAAGTCTTCCTTCCATTCGACAAAGTAGACAGCAAATGAACCTCGATGAATAGTGACAAGCGTGTACAGTACAGAATGAACATCTGCTGTCTGACGTCACACTCATCTTTTTCTCTCTCTCTCTCACTCTATTACTCTATTCATTGAAGTACCTGTTTTTTTTCCACTTCTGAATTATTTATCATTAATTTACTGGCTGCTCGTTATTTCTGAATCGGCTTTGTACCAGGAATACATGTCTTTCATCAGCTCGATGCTCATTTTTGCATCAATTGTATGACGCTTGCATAAGAGAAGCATCTTGTTGCCATACAGAAGAATGAGAGAGAAACAGGTGGAGATGTGTGCTTCTGTTTTTAATATCCAAACTTTGAATTTTCTGAAAGACGCGTTTTAGCCAGAATGATATGCGTGGATTAGTACGAAAGTTAGCAGACTGCATGAGAATATTCTGCCATGGGGAAAGACATTCCATTGCATTGAGAGATTAGTGTGCTACGTGCCTCAATCACTCACTCTTTGTCAGAATAAATATTCCCTGTGTCTGCAGGCCAGGCGGGCGGATGGAATCAGTGCTTACTTTTTCTGCTGTGCTCGAGATGCTGCTGGGTCTTGTACTAAGTCATTACCGCAACACTGCGGGAGGAGAAGTTATGCACAGAGACGACTTCCTGAGAGCGCTCGCTGGGCCTACCGGACAAAGCCACTAGTGTGAGGGTTATTTTAGGTCGTTTGCTTTGCCTGTTTAGCATGGGAATCGTCACTTGAGCTTACTTTAACCGACTTAATTACCCTGACACCCTCCAGTCCCCAGGAATTTATCATCTTCATCCAAGTCCAGGGAGTGCAACTAAAGCAATACCATCACTTTGGCCAAACCAATAGCTTATTGATTGGCAGCCTATATAGTAAAGAGACATGTCTGTGCAGTAATGGAGTGGGACAGTAGACTTTGTCAGGATAAGGGGCCGGCTTCTCGCGCTTTTCTCTTCCTCTCTTTCTTTTAAATTCCGGGCTTAAGTTAATGAGAGGCAAAGGTTCCCCACCGCACATTTCTAATTGCCCTCATGTTGGCGTGTAAAATGGCCGAGAGCAGCAATTTATTGGGTAAATCAACATAAGAAGGAAAACGGTCAAGGACTGCCAAGCCGCTGAGGCCCACCGACAGAGAGCTTGATCATTAGTCTGCGACTTTTGATGACCTGGCATCCAGACGATTACAACAGAACCGTACGAAGAGGAGCTCTGGTGTGACCCGCAGCTACAGCCCGGTCCCCATGCAGTGATTAACTGCTGGGATTGCACTTTCTTTATTGCTAATCTTTTATTCATGTTTCCACTGATAAATATCTCCCAAAATTTGAGCTCTTTGTGATCATAACTTTGTGGAACTCACTTTTGGGTAAATATTGGTAAATGTCTGATGGATCTATGTACCTTTGAAACCAGCTTATTTTTGGGTCTGCATACTTAAAGGACCATGCGCCTGTATATACTCCTAAAAAGAAGAGGAATGCATTTCCCAAACCTGGTCCAATAGTTGGGTTTTGTTTGTTTGTTTTCTCCATTGATTATTTTTCTGGATGCCTCTTATTTTGGTGAACATCTACATCCATCCTAGTATTCTGGTTGTAACTAGGGATGTACATTTGAAGTATTTTCCGTGATCGATTTTTGGAAATGTTAACGATCAATTATCGATTAATTGATAAAAAAAAAAACATTATTATTCTTACGTCAAAAACAATGCCAAATACGTTGTTTTCCCCCTAAATTGTATTTTCTACAGCAACAAAATGCAAATAACTGACTGTATTGAATACGGGTACATGTTTGACACGCAGAATATCAACGATCAGGCTCATTAAAATATTCTACTCGGACATAATCTTATAAAGTGAAGCCTGAGACTACTAACAGAAGCATACTTCAGACTCACAGTGTCCAGTTTGCTGCCTGCTCGTTCTTATTGAGAAAAATAACGTGTATTCAATCAGGTGTCAGCCGAGAGCGCAACCGTGTCACTATCCAGCTGCAGAAAAGCCCAGACGGCTCTGATGTTGCTGCTCTGCAAACATAGCGTACCTGAATTTCCCACCTGTCTGTTGCCTTCGTATCCAAAGGAGGGAAATATCCTGTTTAAAGTTGTCAACCTTCGTGTCGTTGTTGGCAGCAGTTTTGTATTGATCCTCTTTTAAAAAGCGCACGTGGAGACCTGATGCACAGCCGCAGCCGCCAGCTGAACGTCTCCGCTGTGCGGAACACCTTTAACAGCTGATTCACATCCAAACATGCTTTAAACTTAAAACACTTCCATGATAGCTGAGTGTAATATGAGACCACATGATGTTTATTCCACGTGACGGAAAATTGATAACAAAAATGCGTGTTTCGAGTAAGTTCTTAACAATCAATTAATCGATAATTGATTAATTGTGGTCATCCCTAGTTGTAACATTTTGGTATACCTTTAATTGTTGGGGGTATTGAGTGTCCAGGTTTATGTATATCACAACTTTCATTAGACATGAAGTCTAATAAAGTACTGAATCTAAATGTGTACGTTTGAATGGTATTTAGTCATACACAAAACTGTCCTCTTTTATCCACTCATGTACATTATAACAGTGAATATTTCCAGGCTGGAAGCTGAGTCTATTTATTTTTTCAGATCCTCTCAAACTGTAGAAATCAAACATCCAAAAATCTTATTTTCACATGGAGAGCTGAGTAAATCTATAATTTTGATGTCATCACAGCTTTTCAAATATAAGAAATCATTGGCTGAAAATGACACCACAGCTTTGTTCTTCTTAGGGACCTTTGACTTGTCAACTGAGCCGCAGGGGAGTGTTTTTTGCAGTGCCATTCCAAAGAACTGTGGTGTCATTATTTTATAACACTGCAGCAGCCATGGCTTAACTATTGGGTTTTTCTCTGTAAAAAGACAAAGAGTCATTGTCACTGCAGTAACATACCAAGACCAGACTTAGTTTGTTGCCTAACATGAGAAGTCCTCCAAAAAGTTAAGTGTCATTGAGAAGGACAACAAACAAACTTTGTTTTCAAGCAACACAATGTTCAGACATATTAATGGAGTTCTGAAAGAGGCGCTTGGCAGAAATGATATTCCACAAGTTGTGTAAATGGTACACTTGTGTATTTTCTTTGTGTATTGGCACCATAGACTGTATAAATAAAGGACGTAGTATCCATGACGTCACCCGTCTGTTCCTGAGCGCTGTTTTGAAGCCCATTGTCGGCGGTAGCCATATTGGAAATGCTGAACTCAACATGACTTAGTGTGAGGTAAAGAGGCGGGGTTTGAGCCTCCTAGCCAACAGCTATGTGTTCCAGCATGTCAGTCAAGTCAGTCATGTCCTTATTTGGGCAAAAACTCGTAATCTTAATATCTTGATGGATCTAGAGCCAAGCTGTTTTTTGAACCAGGCTGTAAACATGTTTATTTCTGCTGTAAAGATTGTCTCTTTGAATGGGTGTGTATGTGGTTTCTGATGTTTCTGCAGCCAGAATCAAGCAGATTCTCCATGAAGTGCAGTTTATAACACTCGCGCATGGGCTTCATACTTTGAGACCGGAGGTTGCCGCTTGATTGGCACATGGATGTCTCAAAGCAACTAAATTCCAAGTCATTGAACAAACATTTCAATTCTACTAGCTGACTAGTCTAAAGTAAGAAACACTCAGAAAACAGTCAAAGTTGTGCGTATAGCTAAACTGGGGATCATAGAGTCTGCAGATAAAGGATGGCAAATTGGTTTCATGAGTGTGGCTAACAGGGGCAGAGCTAGCAGTACATTCCTTCAGTCTTTCCTGCAGGTTAACATCCACATGCCTGTACCTGTAACACATTGCTTCAGTGGAGTCAACTGGACACAGCCAACATATAACCTTTTGTGCCTACATTAATACAAATGTTAACTTGTTTAACCAGATAATAATTCTGGTGATGGCTTTAATGGTGTAGCAGTCTAAAGGAGCACGTCCCTATTTGCCGCTATATCATCTTTGTTTTTCTCTACCCCTGAAAGCTCTTTATGGCAGTATATTGTCTGTCCTTGGTGGCATTGTTTACATTTAATGTGCAATTCCCTCTATGATCACAATAATCTTGCCTCCTTTGACAAAACATAATCCTTTCCACACTCAGATGCCTTTAAATGTGCATCTTTACGTGATGTTGGTTTAAACACAGCGTATTATAAAGACGATCATCTCGGAGGGCCTCTTCCACAATGCAAGTCTGCTCTTTTTTACTGCCACTGTAGAAATAAAACTGCTTTGAGCACTTCCCCTTCATGAAATTTTAATACTTTTGTGCTGTTACTGCCAGCTAACTGTGTACCACAAAATTAAGTGAAATTAAACACAATCAAATTTGCACAGCTGGCAGTGGGGACAGAGGAATGGGATTGTGATAGTGTTGGCATGGAGAAATGGTACAAAAAAGGCTTGTTTTTTTCATGTTTTAAGTGGGATCACACTTGGCAGAACTAAAATGTCAGGCAGCTCTCTGTTCTGCTGTGTTTGAAGGTTTGTTTGCTGTTCTTTAAACCTAATCTTAAGGATGAGCCTGGTGATATTTCACATTTTTCTAATTGTAGAAGAAAACCCTCTCTTGAAAACTTGTTTAAATGTGCCTGCTATTTGCTGCATATTAAAACTAGAGAATAATATATGTGGAAGTTGTACAGTTGTATGTATAGTTTGGATGTGAGGCTGAGTGGTGAACAGAGAAACAGCTAGCGTTGTTCCTTGACTGTCAACAAGAAGCAGCTATCAGCCACCAATGCCTTAAATGAGCTCCATAAGAATCAGCCCTTTGTCAGTCGCTCTTTCACAGCCTGTGGGTGATTCTTCAGATTTTTGGATCAAGTATTGGGAGTTTGTCTTTTATGGAAACAGGTGGTATTGATGCAAATGGAGGAAACAGATGATAGCTTTCATTGAGATTATCCTTCTCTTGTTCAACTTAAAAAACAGAACCACTGCCGAACCAGAACTCCCACTAGAAGTGTTTCTCATTGGTGTCTATGGGCCTTGAAAAACTCCCACAGTGAAGTCAAATGAAGTGTTTTTGCCTTCTGAAAGCATTGAATATTACCAAGTGTTCAATGGACTGTTGAAATTGGGAGATGTGAAACAAGTCTAGTAGGCTTTGTAATCATAAACTCACCAAAGACTCGAGTAGACGGTGTATAAAACTACAGTCAGCCTCCTTGATGCATCACAAGCTTTTCAGTTTGGATGCCACACAACCGAATCCCAAAGGTGACGAGAGAGTTGTTCAGAGCACGGCAAACTTAGCTGCAGGATGGAACAGGACAAATATGGCAGGAAATTGGCAATTGATGGTGAAATGTGGAGAAACATAGATCGCTGAGGTTATTCTGCAGGTTTACAGAGCCCTGAAAAGCAATGAAAGTGTGTGTTGTGCTTGTAGTGATCGTAGTTATAAAGAGCGAGCATTCTGTGACAACCAAGGGCAATGAAAAGTATCCTGGTATCACAAGTCTGCATGTGAATGGCAAGAGCTGTTATCCTTAAATTGAGAAGACCAAATATGCATAATGTGGTGTATTGTCAGCGAGGCATATTCATTAAGCGACACAGCACGGCAACAATAGATGAACAAGTCGAATTCAGACATTAGCACATTGGCAAACAATGGGTTTGTTGAGAAAAGGTAATGGAGCCAGCAGAATCGCATAAAGGACCGAGATAAAGGGGCACCACTGTTAAAATGGAGGCATTCAAGCCAGCAGTGACAGAGGAAGACATCCGGTTGCACAGAAAAGAGGGGACAAGAATCATGGAGATAACATGATTAATGCTACACAGATGTTTCTATTCAGCTACAGGCAGAAAAAATAATCTAATATTTTCTTGTCAAGCAATAAAAAAGGTCAAATCTCAAAGCTGGGTGGATTGATTCCAATGTTGTGCACACACACACTTCAATAGTAGCTTTTGATAGCCACTGTTTCTCTGTATTTTACATCTAAACACTATTTTATGTAACACTTAAAATCTGTCGTGTTGCTCTTGTTTTACTGCTCTGTAGTTTTGGAGCAATCTGGCATATAATTTCCTTTGGGATCAATTGAGTTTTATTTTTCTTCAGGATATTAAAACGTGTTAAAACAATGCAAAACGTTATTTCAAAGGGTAGCAGCAAAGATGTAAGCAGGCATCTGCCAAATTCAACACTGAGAGGACGTAGTGTTACTGGTTTTATAGGGATATGCATGTTTGGTTTATTGTGCGTTTGACAGGGACTGTGCACAACACAACTGCTGAGTTGGAGTTAGCTATAAAGTTAAATTACATCTGTGGTCCCTTTGCATCGGTGATCACATGATTGGTTTTGCTTTAAAAACACTGAAGCTTCTGCAGTCCCTGATTTTGATGGAAACTGAGTTCTGCAGCTCTGACTAAAAATGCAGATCATCCAAACACTTTTCTTAAATTTGGCCAATAATCACTCTGCTTTTATCTCTGTTTTGGTCTTCACCAAGCAGCAACATCTAATGCTGAAATGTGATGACATTATAGGATGCAAAAAATTGAGTGTCCACTTGAGGCAGGCTCCAAAAGCGCAGGAAGCCCAATTAACACCCATGGTTCTGATGTACACTGTGCAGGGGGTGGACTTGTTATAACTCGCCTATTTTTAGATTATTATGTTGGAGTTATCCAATGATATGCATAATTGGTGGTGTGGCTGAGTTGACTTAAAGTAGCTTTTAACTAGGAAGCCTCAGCTCCATCTGTCTGTTTCTAGGTTGACAGAAAGTTAGGTTGAGTCAGCATTTCCAATATGGCAACTAACATCCTTTGGCTTCAACTCCTCAGAATACAATAGCTGATGTCACTGAGACTATGTCCACATTTCTTACAGTCTGGTCTTCTCTATCTTCTGTGGAAAACATCTGGCTCTTCAGTCTTCAAATGACCTGCTGTGTTGTTGCCATTGAAAGCTGTTCTCTAAGTCCACAGTGGTTCAGTCAGAGCTTTATTTGCATACCTGCTGCAGCTTGGAACAAGGTTTATTGATCCCGTTGTAAAAACATACAAACAATCTAAAACAGGATTTAATGGCTGCATGGATCTTTGATTCTCAGAGATTGTATCACAGGTGACCTTTACACATTAGATAGACATACACTACCAGTCAAAAGTTTGGACACACCTTCTCATTCAATGTTTTATTTAATGTAATTATTTTCAACATTGTAGATTAATACTGAAGACATCAAAACTTTGAAATAATCTGCTTTTGTCATAATCTGGATTACAACAGTAGTACAACAGTATGTGGTTTCCGGTGTGTCTGCAGCCAGCCTCAAGCGGGTTTGCGATGAATTGCAGTTCACTTCAATTCCCACACCTCCGCATGGGCTCCTGTTTTGAGACGGGAGGTTGCTGCTTGTTCTGGACTGATATAGTAATGTTCTGTTTTTTTTTATTTTTTAGGGCTTTTTGCCTTTATTCGACAGGACAGCTGAGAGAGACAGGAAATGTGGGGAGCAGAGAGTGGGGGAAGACATGCAGGAAATAGTCGCGGCCGGGAATCAAACCGGCGACCCCTGCGACGAGGACTGTAGCCTCTGTATGTGGGGCGCTTAGACCGCTAGGCCACCAGCGCCCCATATCTAGTAATGTCTGTCAAGTCAAACTGTAAAAATAGAATTAAAAACTGTAGAAAATGAACTAATCATAATTAACTAGGCTCTAATATATTAAGAGATATATATTTATATTTATATATTTATATTATATATTTATGATATTAGAAATAAAATCTACTCTATCCTAGGTGAGTTTACAAAAATAAGTATCTATATAGTATGACTAAAACGTATGCTGCTATGCAGAGCAAATAAATAAATAAATAAATAAACAGATCAATGGATCAATAAACAAAAGATATGTTACAATGAGGACTAGATAAATATACTAAATCATGATTAGATTGTTTAGTATGTAGTATAACTCTGAATATAAATCTGTAAATAAACGAGAAATCAGCGGTGAACAGCGTCTACCCGGAAGGGCATGAGGTGTCTCATCAGGCGCACCTGGTGCAGGTCAGAGCGCGCACTGGAGAGCAGCGGGCAGAAGCGCTGCACTTTAAAACAGACTGCTGTATGGAGTAGATCGGTGGTGCAGAGGACAATCTAAAAGAAACCGAAGAGGCAGCCGGTAGGAGCTGGTTTTTGAATGTGTGTTTGTCAGCTGATGATCGCTGCTGCTGCGGTGCCGGCTCGGGCACGCGCTTCATCTGCGCGCTGCTGAAATGTTTGTTTAGTTAAAGTTTGTATTAAAAGATTCTAAATACTGGGACTGTTAAAAACACACATGACACATGATTAATGAATAAATAACTGACTTATTTCATATGAGATGATAAAATATATTTATTTGAATAACTTCGTTTTGGCAGGTCTCCTGAAAGTTGAAGTGATTTATTAATTATATTAATTGTGATAAAAAGCAATGAGGCAGTTGTTTAAGTTACATTGAATCAGATGCTGCTTTTTGGTTTCTTGCTCTGTGATTATGTTGCATTTGCATGTGTTTTGATGCAGGTATTTCTTTTGTCTTTTTTAGTCCTTTATTTAAAGGTTTTTCACCTAATTATTGGGAACTGTGTCTGAAAAACTCTGGGATGAAAGAAATCAAATAAAAGGAGGAAAATAAGATACATGTTGACTAATTTGAGTTGAGTCCAGTCACTTTTGGTCTGATTGTCTGTCTGTCCTTTCAAGTTGGGACGCTGCACAAAAATTAAAGAACTTGACAATGTCAAAAGGGATTTTGGAAAGGGCTCTCGATATCCATTATCTTTCCCCAATATATACTGCAAAGAGAAAATCAGACAGACCACTCATACCAGGAAGTATTATACAGAGATATATAAGGGATGAATCTCTTCGGGAAATGGATGTTAAATATAATAAAATTCTTGGAGATTATGCAAACTATCCCTCATTCAAACCAGTATGAACTTTCCCTCATATGAAAAAAGAAACAGAGCGGAATGTCATAACAATAAAAAGGGAAGTATGCAATAAGGCCAGGCTGTTAAACCCATCCACCGTTGCTTTCCAGCCATTTTGTGCAGGCCTCATGCTGAAGCAGCCACTCATGCATGTCTGCCCTAACACATCATTGCAGATCAAAGCATGGCTGGGTTATGTAAAGCTGAAGGGGCTAATAGAGTGACCACATCCAATACAAAATGTATTACGGTGCATTTGCTCCTGACAGGGATTGATGGGATACATTAGCCAATGAAATTGGGGGGGTTCTGCAACACAGGCATACTTGCTCCATTACTGCTCCCCTACAGGAGACTTTTCTGGTGCAGTTTGAAAACGGAGGTGGATGAGATTTAAGAGATTTGTACGCTTTAAGCAGAGGTAATCTTTTAGTTAAGATTTCACTGTCACCATGATAACTTGCATTTTAAAAGTTGCTTTTTAAAACCAACTTTTGACAGATCTGACTCTGTGAACCTTTAACTTGTAATGAAGTTTCCAGATGGAGTGTCTAATAGACCAAGTCTTAGCTAATAACCTTTTTATAAATGGCTAATAATCTGACTAAATTGCCATTTTGCCTTTTTTAGATTTGCTCATCGGTTATTCTGTCCAGATCTTCAGTGACTACATACAGCTCATCTGGCTGAAGTCCCTCTGAGGCAGCTAACAATTGTTAGACCAGTGACCTATTCTGATTAAAAGTCTGATGGCTCTGTTATTTCACTGGATGTAACTCATGAGCAGGCTAGTTATTGAGGAAATTATGCTGCAGGCCTTAATTCTTCTCACAAATGTCTTATTATTAGATCGTTTCCCAGAGTCATCAATGAGCACAACACCTGAACTAGAGAGGGCTCCCAACGTGGACTAGGGCGGAGACGAATAAAAGACAGGTTCAGTCATCCAACCCTGCCCATACCACCACTCTGATTGGATTGCTTTTTTCCACACAGTTATGCTTAACAACATGTTCACACATGCCAGATCAATGGGCGGCGGTGATGCATGGACAGCCTTGTCCTAACCGCCAATAAAACTGGATGAAATAAAAAATGGTAAAGTGCTCCCTTGTGACCAATAACTTGGAATCTCAGGAAGTGAAGTCAGCTGAAAAGTGCTACAAGACTACAACTACAACAAGTAGAGGCAGTCCATCACCGAGGAATCACTGGATGATGTGTTCATGTTTTAAATCAAACTCTAATGTGACTGTGTGACGTTTGATGGAGGAATTGGAAGATATGGAAAACTTTATATAAGTACCAATTTTAGGAGCATGAATGATTTTGGAGGGGGAGTTTTCTATTGAAATATCAATCAATCAATCAATCAATCAATCAATCAATCAATCAATCAATCAATCAATCAATATCTGTGTAGTGCCAAATCACATCAAATGTTATCTCAAGACTCTTTTACAAACAGAGCAGGTCTAGACCACTCTATGTCAGATTATGAACAGAGACCCAACACCAAGACAGGATAAGACTCAGTCTGACCCCACCTTAATCCACCATGAGCATTGCACCTCGCAGTATTTAGCTAGTTACAGCAGAGAGGACAAACTTCCTTTAACAGGCAGAAACCTCGAGCAGAACCAGACTCATGTTAGACACACATCTGCCTCGACCAGGTTGGGTCTGGACAGAGGGATAGAGGAGAATAAGAGACAGAGGAAGTGGTGATAGTGATGAGACGAGTAGTAGTAGCTGTTGCCGCTGGAGTCCAGCAGGTCCGTATCAGCTGGAGTCTGGAACGTCCACAGCAGGAGGACGTCTACAGCAGCTCAGAGGAACCTACGAGACAAGGGAGCTCAGGGACTCCAGAAAGGTCTATGGTTAGTAACTTTGATGGGACAGGTAGAGTTAAAGTAAGAGATGAGGAGAATGGGAGGAAGGGGGTTAGATAGGATCCCAGTGTCAGTGCGTGTAGTATAACATCTAAAAGTATTGCATCAGAAATGCTGAACACCTGCTACCTGCATTAATCTTAACCTTACTTTCTGTTTCCAGTGAGCCAGAGTGCTGACTAAACAAAAAAAAAACATTCATATTTATTATTAGATAATAAATGGGTTTATATTCTTATTGTATTGTCTTTGCAATGCTGTTGAAGTCAAAGTAAAGTCGAATTAAACATTAAAAAAAACTTGGTCATGAACGTTAAAAAACCCAAGATATAGGGAGAAATATTTGGAATATAATCATCATTTAATATTTTTGAATATGTTTTTTTGATTTACTAAATTAAACTAGAATGTTAACATTTGTCTATTTAATTTAGCAGAATTCCAGGTTTTTGACTGTATTTCTAGCAAACACCCAGCCGTCTGTTTCATTATATCAACATTCTTGACCCACATGATGTCTGACCCTGTCCACATCTGACCCCGACCCAATCCACCTGCTGTAGCCCGAGGTTACTGGACCTCTGAATCACTGAACAGTCTATAAACAGTAGATAATAATTCAAAGAAAAGACCTCATCCCCTAATTTGACCGGGTGCTGGTGTTGGATAAACTTGGATTCTCCTCATATAAGTGCCTCAATGCAAAGATAAGCTATTAAAACCTTCATGAGACTTGGACTTAATCCTGTTCTTCATAAAGTCTACACCCAGAAAATGCAATCAGTTTTACTCTCCCCCACATGTCAGGCTGGTAAAAGGGGCATCAACAGAGCTCAGGCAGCTATCAGAGCTGAGACTGGCGTTCTGGACAAGGAGCAGAGGACATTATGGATTACCTAACATTTCATAACAAGCTGTCGGAGTAGAAAGCTGGCTTGTATGAGTCCGCTGCGGAGGGAATGCAGCAAAGAGTGGCAGTTGTGATGATAAAAACTGAGCCTGGGGGAGTCATGGAGTGAAGAGTATTTGTGACCCAGTTGCCCACTGGTGCCGGCAGGGACTGAGTCACTGCGCTGCAATGACTTTCACCTTGGACCATGTTTGTTCGAGTGTTTTGCTGATGCCACTGTAGAGGAGTGCTGGTGTGTTTATGACAGCCGGGTCATTGAAACTGCCCTCAGTCATTAACCAACAGATATAGCAATTACCAACAGGAACATACAGTGAAATAGACTGTAAAGCATGCCGTGTCTCTCCTGTGCAGCAGGGATTCAATGTGGGAGCTCCACATCCATGAAAAACTTTTCAGCAGTATTACACTCAAGGTTGTGTTGATGTTTGGACATTAGTATGGTTGTGATTTAGTCAACAATCAGAGATAATCAGAGCTGTGCTGGAATTCAGAACAACACAACCTCAAGTTAGACACTGCTTTCATACAACAGTTCTACAGGCGCCATGATTTTGTAAACAATAATAAGCACCAACATACACTACCAGTCAAAAGTTTGGACACACCTTCTCATTCAATGTTTTTTATTTATTCTAATTATTTTCAACATTGTAGATTAATACTGAAGACATCAAAACTATGAAATAATCTGGTTTTACCATAATCTGGATTACAACAGTAGTCAAATAGGGCTATCCATTGTGTACTAACCCTACCTCTGAACAACACAACTGATGTTCTCAAGCACATTAAGAAGGCAAGTCATTCTACAAATGAACTCTTGACAAGGCTCATGTTCATTAGAAACCATTCCAGGAGACCACTTCATGAAGCAGACTGAGAGAATACCAACTCAAACTTTATTTATGGAGCACGTTTAAAAGAATCTGTACAGATCAAAAGCAGCACAAATGACAAAAATAACCCAAACAATGCAAACGATACAATACTGAAATACATAAACACAGTGCAAATATATAATAAAATAAGATAGATTAAATACATTAAAATGTAATTAAGATTTTACCAGATGTCCACTCAATCTTGATTAAAAGCCAGGGAGAATACCAAGAGTGTGCAAAGCTGTCATGAAGGAAAAAGGGGGCTACTTTACAGAATCTAAAATATAAAACAGATTCTGCTTTGTTTAACACTTTGTTGTTCATTCAATAATTCCATATATGTTCTTTCATAGTTTTATGTCTTCAGTATTAATCTACAGTGTTTACAATCATTAAAATATATACAAACCCTTGAATGAGAAGGTGAGTCCAAACTTCTGACTGGTAGTGTATCATATTTTTGAGAAATCAAACATTTTTGTTGCTCCTCTTCAACTTCTATGACAGACAAGGTCATTTGTTCTCTTTACATTTGATTTTATGTCTTCAAGTATCTTAAAATAGATGTCTGGTTCATAGATATCGGCTTCGTCAAACTGGATAAAGACCATTCACCAAACCATTGATTAAAGCTGTCATAAAATTGATGCAGAGTTAAGCCCCTGCACTGTTGTAGTGATGCTCATGAGATGCTTCTCATCCAATCAGATCTAGTGCCTCAAACCTTTCCCATTTTAAAACAAGAAGCCAGAACACCACCTTAATAAGCGGTGACATATTAAGCAAGTGACGTTTTTGTGAGTCAAAATACGTCACCGGCAGAAGCAATATGGCTACTAGGCTACGAGACCAACGTCACACAGCTTCCACTAATCTTAGCTCACATTTCACCCACCAATTAAAGAGTAAAGATCCCTCAGGTCAGCACATTGACTTTATATATAGACTGGACAACATCACTTCATTTCTGCCCATTGTGAGCTTTAAAGCCAAAAGGACGCCTTCCTGGGCGCTGACATATTGCACTAGTAAGTATGTAAGTAAAGTTTATTTAGCATAGCACCTTTCACAGAGCATAGTCACAAAGTGCTTCACAGAGTTTCAATATCGACAAGACAATAAAATGTGCAATAAATAAGACAATAATAAAAGCAGACAAAAAAACAACAAATTAAAAAAGATGCTCAAAAGCCATGACAAACAAATGTGTCTTAAGCTGCTTTTTAAAAGCTTCAGAGGAATCAGCACAGCACACTTGGGGTGGAAGATTGTTCCACAGAGTTTGAGCCACATGCTCAAAGGCACGGCCACCTTTAGTTTTCAGCCTCACACGAGGCACAGCAAGCAGACCCTGGTCTGAGGATCTGAGGGGTCTACTGGGGATGTAAGGGTGGAGCAGGTCGGAGGTACAGTATATGAGGGTGCTTGATGATTGATAGCTTTCTAAGTTAATATGAGGATCTTAAACTGTATTCTGAATTGTGCAGCCCAGAAGCAGCCTGACTTGAGGTGTCACAGGACTGACGTTACACCTGCAACATTAACTAAAATGTGTGTTAAACTTACATCATGTTATAATAGAAGAGGCAGGCTGTATGACCTTCATGAAGGGGCAGCTTTTAGAGTTTTGGCATCCCTTCAGGGAGCTGTTGTGCTGTCCATTATTGATACCGTCTATGTTATTATGTTATATAAATGTCTTTATTGTATAAAGAAAATACTGACTACTGAAATGTCTGTTTTTAAGAATGACGTTTGATCCCTTGAGAAAAGTTTGAACTCTTATTCGAAAGAGGTTAAAAGTTGTTCAGCAAGATAGCTGCACCCTGACACCTTCAGTTACACCTCTGTTTTATTTAACACCTTTCTATATTCACAGAACTTACTGTGTCAACACTTACAACTCTTTTCCTGCTGAACCATGATTGGTGTCTGATGGCAGGTGTAGCTGTTGCCTAGTTAGCAGAGCTGTTAAACATGTGTGTTTGTTGTTATTCCTGTCCTGTGTTAATTGCATAGAACCAGGACATCCTTCAGTGTCAGTGTGCTGTAATGGAACATGCCGTGGCTGATGTTGTTGGCGGCTGTTCAGAAATGTTTGCTTTCAGAAGGACATGATAGGGAGCTTATGCTAACAGCAGCTAAGCACACCCACTCCCTGAAGCTGAGCTGCTTTCACTGTTTTCATTCTTCATCTGATTCCGTGATACCTCCCATTAGGGTTGACAAACCCCGTGGGATGTGTTGGATGCTGGGAAATAACCGCGCTTGTGCCTTTATTGAAATGATGACTTTTTAAGATGTTCCTGCAGCAGGTGAAGATTTATCTCAAAAGCTCATGTATTAAGATAAAAATCAATGCAGGTCTCTTTTTGGAAAAATCTTCTGCTATGAAAAGGTGGAGGAAATGTTTTCCTCTTTCTTCAAGGTTGTCCAGCATTGAGTCACAGTTTAAGACGGGTGTCAAAGTGCAAACATACAACCATCTTGAAAAGCTTTTATTCAACACATGATTCACTAATCAATGTCTGACCTGACCATGGAGCGGTCCTTTCAAAGTAAAACACCAAAGCTTTGACTGCCTTTACAGTTGAACAGAGTCAATAAATAATCATGATGAGCTCTGAAAGAGCTTCATTCATCCAATCCTACCTCACAGGACTGTTAGCTTTTAGGAGCTGGTGTCAAATTGAAAAGTCTGCTTTGGACTGGAGTTTGTCCTGCTCGCTAAACTATGATATCAACTAAATGGAAAGCAGGCAAAGGAAGGCGAGCACTTAATCATGTTGACAATTGCTAATGAATATTCCAGGTTCCAGAGAGGCATACTGTGGAGCTCTATAGCCTTCTAGATAATTTGAAATGAGACCCCAGGTAGAAAATTAACATGAAACATCATAAGCAGCGGTCTACGTCTGTCCTTATTCCCCTGCATACGTAGAAATACTCCAGAGTTCTTTGAAAGCAAAACTTTCTTTCCCTTGGAAATATGCAACGCCTCTGGTTGCTCACAGACAAAAGCATTGTCATGGCATCTGGATTACACTACAGTCATGGCCAAAAGTTTTGAGAATGACACAACTATTAATTTTCACAAAGTCTGCTGTTTCAGTTTTTATAATGGCAATTTGCATATACTCCAGAATGTCATGAGGAGTGATCAGCTCAACTGCAATTAATTGCAAAGTCCCTCTTTGCCTTGAAAATGAACTTTATCACCAAAAACACATTTCCACTGCATTTCAGCCCTGCCACCAAAGGACCAGCTAACATCATTTCAGTGACACACAGGTGTCACACACATTAACACAGGTGTGGGTGTTGATGAGGACAAGGCTGGCGATCAATCTGTCATGATTGAGTGACTGGACACTTTAAAAGGAAGATGGTGCATGACACCATTGTTCCTCATCTGTTAGCCATGGTTACCTGCAAGGAAACACGTGCAGCCATCATTGCATTGCACAAAAAGGGCCTAACAGGGAAGTTTATAGCAGCGAGTAAGATTGCACCTCAGTCAACCGTCTATCCAATTATCAAGAACTTCAAGGAGAGAGGTTCAATTGTTGCCAAACAGGCTCCAGGGCGCCCAAGAAAGTCCAGCAAGCGCCAGGACCGTCTCCTGAAGGTGTTACAGCTGCGGGATCGGGCCACCACCAGTGCAGAGCTTGCTCAGGAATGGCAGCAGGCAGGTGTGAGTTCATCTGCACGCACAGTGAGGCGAAGACTTTTGGAGGAAGGCCTGGTGTCAAGGAGGGCAGCAAAGAAGCCACTTCTCTCCAGTAAAAACATCAGGGACAGACTGATATTCTGCAGAAGGTACAGGGACTGGACTGCTGAGGACTGGGGTAAAGTCATTTTCTCTGATGAATCCCCTTTCCGATTGTTTGGGGCATCTGGAGGAAGGCTTGTTCAGAGAAGACGAGGTGAGCGCTACCATCAGTCCTGTCTCTTGCCAACAGTGAAGCATCCTGAGACCCTTCATGTGTGGGGTTGCTTTTCGGTCAAGGGAGTGGGCTCTCTCACAATCGTGCCTAAAAACACAGCCATGAATAAAGAATGGTACCAGAACGTCCTCCGAGAGCAACTTCTCCCAACCATCCAAGGGCAGTTTGGTGATGAAGAATGCCTTTTCCAGCATGATGGAGCACCTTGCCATAAAGCAAAAGTCATAACAAAATGGCTCGGGGAACAAAACATTAAGATTTTGGGCCCTTGGCCAGGAAACTCCCCAGATCTTAATCCCATTGAGAACTTGTGGTCAATCCTCAAGAGGCGGGTGGTAATTCTCAATAAAAGCTTTTGATACTTATGAAATGCTTCTAATTGTATTTCATTATATCATAGAAACATCTGACAAAAACACCTAAAAACCCTGAAGCAGCAGACTTTGTGAAAATGTAATATTTGTGTCATTCTCAAAACTTTTGGCCATGACTGTATTTCACAGCAGGTCTCACTCCTTTTTGAGGAAGACAGGAGGAAAAGGAGGAGACTAAATACAAAGAGCATTGGCTGCAATCTTGCTGATGCCTCCCTTTCTCAGTTTGCAGTGTGTGGGGACTACGAGGGAGTAACGAGGAGAGTGGACTCCCTCATGATCAATTACTCCGCTTGTCAAACTCGCAACACCACCAACTTCTTGCCAGTGACCTTTGACCCCTGGAACATCAGCCCTCATCCTCAGTTTTTACTTTGCAAGCAGTGTACCTTGCAAGCTGTAGCTGCACACCTCGCGAACAAAATAAAATAATAAACGACATTTCATCTCGTTTTCAAAGCACTGATATCTAGTTGCCAAACCTTTCAGCTATAGGAGCGTTTTTTCTTTTTTCAGTGTCCTGGATAAAGAAGACACCACGTGTAGACTGCTAACACTGCCAACCACTGAGTCATTATTCATGTGTGTGCTCACGGCACTGTTCTAAGCGCCTGTGGTAAAAGCAAACTACCTTACTTTGTTCATCATTTTCTAATCATTAGATTCTATAACAAGCTTTTATTATAGAGCTTGTGTCGTCTGTTTTTATGATATGAAATGTAAATCAATGAAAGTCCATTAAGTTACCTTATAGCCCACTCAGTTCTTAAAGAGACGAGAAAAGTGCTCGCATCAAACGAAAAGGAAAGGTGTAACGCACAACAGGTCAAAGATGAAATCCATGGACTTTATGGAGAACTGTATGAGGAGCATTTGAGTACAAAGTATGCTTTAAGGCTAAATCTAAATGCTGCGTCTTCAGGGGGTTCAGATCATAAAGGAAGATCTAGTTTTCGGGGTCACATATTACAGATTGCAGACTGGAAAGTAAAGACGGGTTTATCCAAAGCACCAGAGAGCTGAGTTGTTGTTAAAAAGATGGAGCTGCAGCCCGAACAGACGCCGCCCTAATCCTGTGTTTAGACTCCCTGTCTTTCAAATCTCTGCAGGTGATTAAATTGCAAGCATAACCTCCAGGATTAATGACTCACTCTTTGAAAAACAGGATCCATGTTAGATAAAGATTTCTGTAAAACAACACTCTGCAGGAATGCCGTCTTCGTCTCCCTGCCTCTTCCAAATATTCCATCACTCTGTGTGTCAGAGTGAAACACTTTGTTTGACTATGTCTGTCTTACACTCTTCTACGAGCTCTTGGGAGATTTTGGTTTTGCCTTTTAAAAACATATCCCTCGTCCTTGCTTGGAAGCACCCCTCAGAGTGACTTTTAATCATACCTCTGCCTCTAATCAGCATCATTCTTGTTCTCTTAAACTATCACTGAAACCCCTTTTCCTGCCCGCCTTAATTATCGCTGTTCGGTGGCATCGTCCAGGACAAACTATATGTGGCAGGCTTCAACAAAGATGGATGAGTTCATTTATCAGGGCTCATGTTTTGCTAACACTGTGTGGCCAAGTGCCCAGCAGCCCACGTAGAGTCTGCAGGTCAGTTTAACCTTGAGCACCGGGGGTGTAGCAGTACTGTAAGCAGCTGTAACCCTGCCAAGAGGCACGGGCACCTTTCACTGGCTGCACTACACTAAGCAGTCATTGTCAGTGAGATCCAATTGTTTTTAAATTGAAATGCCCTTAGCCATAAGGCTTCACTTAAGGTCTTTTCTGTTCATGTGGCAGCTAAGTTATATTTATACCTTAGCTAACTGCACTACCGCTTGTGTTGTGCTACCAAAGCTACATCTGTGTCCTCACCTTAACCCACATATCTTTAGGCTGTGTCAAATGAGCCGTCTTGTTCTTGTTGTCCTGCTACCAGCAGGGCCCAAAGGTGACAATGTTGGTTCGTCTGTGGTTTGTTCAGCCATCCATCATTTTGATATAGAGCAAGATATTTTGACAGTTAGAGGCCACTTTTCTGTGCTGTGGCTATTTATAGTCCCCTGAGGACGTTGACCCCTTTTACAGCATCACCAGACTGAAATATCAGCGTTGCATACAAGATATCTTGTTGTAAATAAGTGATATATTTACATATCATGTGACCAATGGGATATGCATGTTTGATTGTTGTGGCCACCGTGGTCTGCAGCTTTGATGCTTAAATAAAGTATTTATATTTGTATTACTACGAGTGGAAAAAGTGATCCAGAAATGACTTCCATTGGTCAAAACGTCCTAACGCTGTATTCACACATGCACACGACCTCTCAGAGGAGGGACATGCAACCATAGGCTGTATAAATAATGGACATAGTATCCATGACGTCACCCTTCTGTTTCTGAAGCTCTGTTTTGAAGCCAAACGTCGCAGCAGCCATATTGAAAATGCTGAACTCAACATAACTTCTGTCAAGCTAGTGTGAGGTAAAGAGGCGGGCTATGAGCCTCCTCGCCAACAGCTACAGCGTTCCCGCCTGTCAATCAAGTCAGCTGTGCCTCTCATAATCTCTTTTGAATTGGTGTGTATGTGGTCTCTGGTACTTTTGGAGCCAGCCTCAAGTGGACACTTAATGAACTGCAGTTTTTAACACTTCCGCATTGGCTTCAATTCTTGCGGTTGCAAGAAGTTTGCCGCTTGCATGCAACAGGATTAATAAAAACCTCTGAGTTTAAAGAGGGACAATCATTTTCAAGACGAGAACTGAAAAAATGTCTGCACACCCACCTGCTTGCAAGAAGCATTTATATAAATGCATAAAGTGTCATCACAGTGTGGGTGTCTGTTGCATCGATGGTTGTTATGCTGTACTCATTGCACTCTGGGTATCATGTCCTGCCTCCTGACATTACCTGCACCATCCCTTTCGTCCAGCAGGGAAGACTTCACACTGTGAGGGGTGTGCTTGAAAAAGCAGCTTTGGAAAAATTTGAGTGCAGAGTTTGTGAAAATGTCTTAAATATGTCAGGAGTGCACGTGTGAAAGAGGCTGAACACAGATACAGACTTGTCCTGTCATCGTCCTGATTGTCAGTTTTAAGATTGTATCCATCATTTATCTGTCTCACGGTTCAAAGTTCACATTGGACTTCCTGCTTGGTATTTCATTTTCTGTGATACCTGTAGCACCATTATGACCCAGGCCCTAATGGCAGTTAAGGAAGCCCATAATGAACTGAAAGAACACATTTGAATCATCAACTTGAGCTCAGTTTAAAAGCTAAGTAGAAATGTAGTTCACTGCCGGCTAACTGAGACATGAATATATAGACTGTACATCAAATCTAGAGCTTTGACGTAAGACAGGGAGGTACCGAGGGAGAGGGAGCATCCTTTTAACAGGATGTGAGGGATCTTATGTAACAGTGGCCCCCTGCCTTCAGCTACTTGTGGCTCGCAGCCTCAACCCACCAGAAACCTGCAGCACGCACACAACACAGCATCAACCCAGCACACTCAAGCCCTCACAGAGGCCCTCGGGCTTCTAGTATGTTCAGTGCTTTTTAAAAATTTAGCACAATGAACGCTGCAATAGAGGAAAATGTTCCCATTATGAAGCATGGCATGAAAAGAGTTTGGCAAGACGCGTCATGAAAAATTAACTTTCATAGAACGAGTATTGATTATTCCCTTTTTTTTCCTAAATTACAAACAAAGAAAAGAGAATGCTGTTCCATGTCAGCCGTCATGCGGTCTCTTTGCAAGAGTATGAGCGGGCAGAAAATGTACCAGGCATTAATCATGAAGTTAGAAGCAGTATGGCAAGAGGGATAAATCAAAGGCTGCTTTGGTCCCTGCCCCCAAGTTTGGCACCAAAACAAGAACCTCTCATCACACAGTGCTGCGACTTGCAGCCCACGGGCATGGTTGTGACATTTCTCAGTTTTAAGATACGGAGAGAAAAATGGTAATGAAGTGGCAGGATGGAAATGTCAGTTTATTGAGGAAATTCTGCTCTCTGTTTTGCAGTCTGTGCTTATGCATGCCTTCGTGTCATGTCAGAGAGGCAGAAAAGTGACTACAGGCTGACTCTTGACTTTCTTTCTACCCCCCCAGGGGCCACAGCAGAAACGCAGAGCCACAACAATGGCTGCCTCTTTCTGCCTGGAAAGAGGTGGGGAGGTTGGTGGGGTTGGAAGGGGCTGCTGGAGGGGTTTATCTTAGTCATGGTAATTGGTTTGCTGGTGTGGAAGTAGGATCATTCGAGAAAACCTCATTCGGTCTGACTCCCTCCCATTTATCTGTCTGGAAGGCTGCGGGGAGAAAGGGGAGAAGGATGGAGAGTGGGGTGGAGGGAGGAAGGGAGTGAAGGAGTGCTGCTGCAGAGGCATTTTCATACAAAGGCTGGGGAATGTGAGTGAGTTTGTCTGAAGGCTCAATCTGATGCCAGCCTGAAATGAAGGATACGTCTTTGCATCCTGCCAAGTAGCGCTTACATTTTATCATCTGGCATCTTCTTATGACGCCTAATACGCCTGTTTGTGTGCAACGCAGAGAGGTATAGCTCCAGCCTGACAGGGCAGGAGTGCCATCATCAAATCATTTCTCAATTTCAGATTAGATTAATGAAGGCGGAAATTGAAGCGCGCTTTTGGACCCGGCATTGTCTTAAAGCGAAATGGCTCATTTCCAAAGTAGGGTAATGCATATTCTCAGCTTATCAGTTCTGGTTTTATTAACCGTTGATGAGGCTGATTGAGAGACCTGTGTGCTGAATCCACTCTGTAAGTAACGGGCCTGTACTATAGCACTGTTGCTGATGCAGCAGGCTCCAGATGCACAGTTATCACACACCATCAGATTGCTGATTTTTATGTGTCACAAGTTGCAACCACCATGACTGAGTGGAGAAGTGCAGGGCTCCTGTAGCTGCACTTTTGAAATCATTGTTCCTTTTTAAAGGGCAATTTAGCTTTTACAACCTTTGGAAATAATGGCCATGCTACAAAAAAGTGACTACAGGTTATGATTCCTTTCTACTCACCACAGTAAAATGTAAAGATCTGGGAGTACAGCGACAGCACTTGTACCCATCAGACCGGCTGAAAAAGGTTAGATAGAAAGGATATACCAATAAAATTATTCTTTGGAGGTAGAACTGCAAATGTAAGATGTTGAAAAAGTGCAGTCTTTTAGCCCCCAGAACTACTATACCCGGAACTAAAAGGTTTCTGTGCCCCCATTGTTGTCTGCGTTTCGACTGCAAGATGAAGTCCCGGGTAGATTGTGAAAATCAGGCCAGTGACAAAAAAAATTGTGAAATATTTAATTGCAGATGGATTCACTAAATCAACACGTGAGAGGTGATAAGTTAGCAAAGACGTTTCAACACGGCTTTAAAATCGCTTGGCCGGTGTTTTGGTTTAAACAGCGACCCTGTTAACTGGAGACTTTTTAGTTAGATGCATCCCTCATAAACGTCTTCAGACCATCATTAAATATCTGATGGATATTAAATCTTTAAACTCCCTCTGTGTTTCAACAGCAGTGTAAACTCCACAAACACTGACACGTTCAGCTGAAGGTCTCCAGTTTACAGGGTCACTTTTAAAACCGTAACACCGGGAGGAGAGATGCATTCACGGTGGGCTGAGAGAAGACTACTGTTACAAGCTGCTAAATCAAGAGAATCACAGCTTCTTCTTTTGAAAAGTACACACACATACAAAAAAGATAGAACAAATAAAAACTAATGAAAGAAAGAGAAATCAAGAGAATCACAGATGTGTGTGATGTTATTGTGGACGGAGGGAGGAATAAAAACACTGAGGTTAATCTACCAATCAGACACGTTCAGCATTGCAGGCCCTGCCCCCTGAAATACCCGGGACCTTTGAAAAGTACCACCCCCCTAGCAGGGGCTTTTTAGGGGGGAGATTATCTACCCCTGAACTAAATTTAGACCCTGGGTCCACCGGTCGAAACGCACATAGTTCATGGGTAAAGTCCCACCGGTCGAAAAACACCTAATAATACCTTTGTCTTCTCTTCTCCAATTAAAAAAGAGGTTGGTTTACCAGCATGTCTAATTGTCTGTCTGCATGTATTCCCTGCGTTTTACTTGTGACTTACGTTTCCAGATCTCAGTTATTAACTTCATGAGTACAAACTTGTCGAAACAAAGCAGCCCACCAAACAAAGATAAGTTTGCATTTGTCATTCCTGTTTTTCTTGCTGTTGTTCACAGACATGAAATGAAGAAGAACTAGGACATTACAGAATGAAAGACAGAAGATACAGTAGACACAGTCAGAGTACACAATGATGACAATACATGGAGATATACAGATATAAGCCTTTGAGAGTCTTTTATTGTAGCAGTCCTATTTTCCTACGTATCTATCCCTTTACTCACTTTTTACTCACTCTGTAAAAATAGAAGAGGCTTGAAGAGGAGTTTGTTTTATGTTGTGGTAGGTGTTTGTGCCCCATGGTAAAGTCCATGTTGACTTAGGGCCTGTGTCCACTCACAGCAGCTCAGGACTCTGAGCACTGGAAACACTTATTGGTTTTGTGTAGAAAATAGGGATTGGCATTTTCAAACCAAAACAGTATTCAATGGTCACCGGCACCTATTTGGCAATTAATCATAATTCGGAAGTGGTCTGTCTGTTTTTCTCTTTGCTTTATATATATCGGTGAAAGGTCCTGGATATCGAGAGCCCTTAGTGAAATCTCTAGATCAGCCCAGAACAAGCGGCAACCTCCGGTCTCAAAATATGAAGCCCATGCTGAAGTGTTAAAAACTGCAGTTCATCGAGCATCCACTAGAGGACTGGCTGCAGAAACATCAGAAACCACATACACACCAATTCAAAGAAGACGATCTTTACAGCAGAAATAAACATGTTTACAGCCTGGTACAAAAAACAGCTTGGCTCAACGTAGCTAATCTCTCTATCGGCACACACTGTACGGGGGATTAATCTATTTCTAATGCAATGGTTCAGAAGATATTAAGATTAAGAGTATTTGCCCAAATAAGGACATGACTGTCTTGACTGAAAGGCAGGAACACATAGCTGTTGGCTAGGAGGCTCAAACCCCGCCTCTTTACCTCACACTAAGTTATGTTGAGTTCAGCATTTCCAATATGGCTGCCGCCGATCAATCTGCTTCAAAACAACGCTCAGGAACAGATGGATGATGTCACGGATACTACGTCCATTATTTATACAGTCTATGGTATTTGACCTTTTAGTCCTCCCTGTTAATGACTGCATGGTGTGACCAGAGAACACGGACATCTATTGGAAAAGAAACGTACGTGGCTTTGCTCTATCGTTCATTGTAAATGTGGCTTTTCTTTTGGCTCCAGCTCATGAGAAAGAAGGACTCTGAGCTGGTGAAGCAGATTTGATTATTACATTGGACACTCGATACTACACAGTGGAGTCAGCATGTAGCTCTTTCATTTATTTTTGTTGTTCTATCTCTTTTAATCAATGTTGGAGTGGATTGAAAGTGCAGAGATCTTCATGCTGAACCTCCCACTTAGCCGAAAACATGGTCCAAGTAACATGGCTGACGATGTAACTGCATGTTGATTAAACTAAAGTGCTCCAAACATTAAGGTATACTCTTAGATTCCCCTCCAGAAACTAGTGAGCAGTATTTTCAGAGAGAAATGCTCTGGGACCTCTCACATGCCTTTTACTCCGTGGCCCAATTTCACAGGTGATCAGATATGTTCCTCTGGCCCACTCTCCCCACTGTATTCAATTTCTTGATGTTGCTATCTTTTCAACTTCGGCCCACCTCGCAATTTGTTCTCCTGGCCCCAATCTCTCTTCTCGGCCAGCCGCTTTGATTTATTTATTTACGTATTTATTTATTTCACAGATTTGTGGTTGGTAAATTTCCTCAGCTTTTGAACAGAGCGGGTATTTCCACATGACACAGCGGAGAGTCGTGTCAGGGTCAGCGCACACCGATGAAAGATATTAGAAGAGAAAGGGGGAAGTCACCGCTGGGCATCCTGTCTGAGGTTGTAAGGCGTATAGCATGATCACCATCATGACAACCTGAATCCCATAGCGGTGCACCGTGGAGGCTTACAGGGAGAGTGATGAAGGGGAAAGTCATTGTAGAAGCAGATTTATTCACTTTTCACAGGGAGGCATCGCCAATCCTCATTTGGAAAAAGAAGCAGCATTTACACTTGATGTGCTCAACATTAGGAACATCCAGCTGACATGGTATCAACTTTTCAGACTGACACATTCCTTCTGTGCTTGTGCATCCCGATTTTATCCTGTTATGCAACCCTTTGGACCAGAGCCAGAAATTTAATCTTTGACCTGTTTAATCTAGCAGCACGGTCGGGGCAAAATATCCAATTGTGCAACAGAAATATCAAAGTCTAGCCGGCATACTAATCTGAAGTTTAGTGAGCATATTCATGCTGAGAAGGGCGCAGACCCCTTTATGTAAGAATTTCTTTTTCTGACTCGTAAGCCTTTTGGAGTGACAACTTGACTGACCCTTTCCCTCAATAGTCCTGTCCTGGAGCCATGCGTGGCTAAATGTGTCAGATGTGCCAGACACTAAAAATATTTAATAGATGTCTCATCAGCATACAGTATGTCATGCTGTCCTTGACAAACAACATGTTCATGTCATCAGGGGGAAAGATGGTTTCTCATTCAAGAGTTTGTATTTATTGTAATGATTGTAAACTCTGTAGATTAATACTAAAGACATAAAAACTATGAAAGAACATATATGGGATTATTGAATGAACCAAAAAGTGTTAAACAAAGCAGAATATGTTTTATATTTTAGATTCTGTAAAGTAGCCCCCTTTTTCCTTCATGACAGCTTTGCACACTCTTGGTATTCTCTCAGTCTGCTTCATGAGGTGGTCTCCTGGAATGGTTTCTGATGAACATGAGTCTTGTCAAGAGTTCATTTGTAGAATGACTTGCCTTCTTAATGTGTTTGAGAGCATCAGTTGTGTTGTTCAGAGGTAGGGTTAGTACACAATGGCTAGCCCTATTTGACTACTGTTGTAATCCAGATTATGGCAAAACCAGATTATTTCATAGTTTTGATGTCTGCAGTATTAATCTACAATGATGAAAATAATTACAATAAATAAAAACCATTGAATGAGAAGGTGAGTCCAAACTTTTGACTGGTAGTGTACATGGACTTGAGGGTCCCAGTTTTAATTAGGTCTTTAAAGAATCCTGATTTTGTGTCTTATTCATGAAAATTCATATCACGATTACATGAACTGGGATGTGCTCCTATCCTGGTTTCAAGAAACACAATTTTGCTACCTGAAGAATTCCAAAAGAAACCGGGTCACTGTGAAATGTTCATGCATTCTGCTGGTTCTGACAGCTGCTGACTACCTGCACAAGCCCGCCTTCAGCCCAGTGATATATCAGCACACAAATGCGGCAGTGGCAACAAGAGCTTCTAAGCTCTGGAGTGATGAAGGCACTAGTTCTGTCATTACTGAAATGCAAAACTCAAATATAAATGGAAGTTTTGATGTGAGAAGGCATTGAAATGCTAATTATGCTAATTATTAAACATATTTAACAGCAGATCCAACATTTGGAAAAGAAAGGGATAAAGCTAATAACCAATGTACTCAAATCTGTGTTAATGCATTGACTGTTGTCTGTGTACAAAATAACCCCGTTAAATTCTATTAAATTCAATTAAATAATAAAAAACATTGAAATAAAATAAAATTAAACAACATATAAATAATTTAAACAATGCATTTAACTAAATCAAATAACATTAAATAGTTAACAAAATACATTAAATTAAACTAGATAACATATAAATGATTTAAAAATATGATTAATTCAATTAAATAAAATAACAAATCATTTTAAAAATACATGAAATTAATCAAATCCATCACAGGCATGTTAATAAAGAAAAAATAAACACAATACAATTGTGTTCTAAATGAAAAGAAATGTAGGGTGTATTTTCAGCATATTCTGATAAATGAACCAGATCCAAATCTAACACTATTAATAATGATGATTTATCAACAACATATTTGTAATGCTCAGATTAATTTTAAAGTCTGTGGATTTTTCTGTGTTTGTGATTTGATCATTTTTCACGAGCAGAGTGTGTGGGTGTCTTCCAAGTTCCCCTCTTCTGTTTGTGTATTATACTCCAGCTCTAAGAGGCTGTTGTCAGAAGATAAACTAAACCAGCTGTTCTCATAAAGACACAACATTACTTCTTATTTTCATCCGAATCACTGTCACTGATCTTGAAGAGGTAACTGGATGCATTCTGGTAGTTTCTGCCTTTATGAATGACTCATATGTCACATTTTTGTTGCTCTGGCAGACTTCAGTAGCTCTGTCCTCCCTGTACTCGTGGAGAGACTACAGTATAAAGGTGCTCCCAGTCACTTTGCACAGCCCTCATTGGTTAGAAAACTGCACACTGTAGTTGGCCTTTTAGTATGCTTTCTTTAGAGTCAGCATTACTGTGAGATATTCCCCTGTTAAACGCAGGAAAACAAATGCCCCCCAAAAAATAACATCAAACAATCCCAAGCTCTTTATTAAAGAGCGGATGGAGTGATTGAGAGAGTCTTTCACTGAGCTGAAAAGCTGTCACGAAGCTGCAGCAAGTCAACACCCAAAAGCTATCCATTATGCATTGCTTTGTGGAGTATGCTTGGCCGCTCGGCACTATACTCCTGCAGATTTTGATGCATCAGCAACACTGCCTCCTGCTCTCTCTTGCTCTTGTCCATCAGCCCGGCTATTCATAGAGACCATTAATGATTTATTGAATAACAAATCGTGAGTAATGGGACCCTAATCCGTCTTCCTACTGCCGTGACGCTCATGGCTTTAAAAATGCTTTCTTTATTTAATTCTCTAATTGAATTACGCAATTGCTAATGGATTAATAGAATTTGTATTTCTAGGGAATGGAACTTGGTTTAAGGATGGGTGAAAACAAGCTGACCTCTGTGAACTCACACTCTCTCTGCACAGTGCTGCACAAAAATCCTCCCCGTGCTTGGATGGTATTCCAGCAAGTGCAGCTGTGTTACTCTCACTTGAACGACTCTTACCATTCAATGTGTTGCTGCTGACGCGATGACAGTCGCAGAGAGCCGCAGCAGAGTGAATGTGTCCGCTTTTAATGATAGCGGGCACATTAAACTCTTTTATTTCTGGCATTCTTAGATCAATCCATAAAACCAGATGGCCTGTGAAGAGGTATTGTGTGTGCAGTGGGGAAAAGCAATATCATTCATATTATTTTTAATTGGTTCCCCAAGGGCACTTGATGATGTGAAAAAGACAAGCTCTAAAGTATTACTGAGCTGCATACATTTTTGAGCTAATTTGAAATGAGTGTTTTCCCCCGTCTTTTGAGAACGTGTTTTCACTTTGCTGTTTCTGTAACGTACACCGGGAACAGATTGCTACTGTGTGTGAGTAAACCTGAGATATCCAGACGAGCGTCTCCTCACTTGAATATTTAGCAGAGATAGGTTTAATACTACAGATCGAAATCAGCTCTGCTCAGCAGAAGAGGAAGGGAGAGTTAATGTCGATGCAACTTCTGTGGAGCAGATCAACTGTACTCAGGGACCTTGTGGTGGGACAGGGATAAGAAGTTTAAATGTCATGGGAATAACCTTTGCCTAACAAAGCTGGTCTGGTTACTATTATCATTTTAATCTAATTTCAGTTGATGTTTCAGTCTCAGCTTTCTCAGATGGTTCATGATAGTTTGTCAAATGTCACTTCCTCTGTATGTTTCGTAGTCTTAGCTAAAAATGCATTTCTAACACTTCACCAAAGAACTCTGATTCTTCTGATAACTCAGTTTAGAGTTATTATCATTGTTACACATGTCATCAAACCATCATACATCATTGTTACTGACCTGGACAGACTCTGGGGGTCGCTTCACCTTCACGTGTCTTTTCAAAATCGTACTGTTTTTTCTTCTCATTGTGTTTTCAAGAGGAACTCTATCCTCATCAGGAAACACATACAAAGTCTCATCTTTGGTGTTAATATAAAAAATATGCCCATTCTCTCTTTCCTTCCTCCCCACCGTACAGGCTGCTATTTTAATGAGGCACTCGTTTATTGAGAACGTTGTGAAAAGAGCAACAATTTTCAATGTCAGTTTTTTACCATTTACGTTATCCTCTCTGTTTAGTCCTGAAAAGTCATAAAAAGTATGTCAAGGAATACTTATCGGCCACATTTTCATTGGCATAGTTGACACTGTTCAACATGTAAACTCTCTTTTGCGTTTCAAGTTCATTTTGAGCTTGTATGCCTTTGTTTTTTAGAGAGGACAGGGGACAGAGTAGGAAACCTTGAAGAGAGAACAGAGGATGACGCATAACAAGGGGAAGCAGCTCAGACTCGAACCTGGCCAGACGGCTTCAAGAGCTCTATCCACTGCACAAGGAGCCCCAGCATTCTCTTTCTGAAACAAAAGAACTACGGTTAATCATGAGTTATATAATCCATTAAAATAAAAATAAAAATGAGTCGCATTATGATTCTGCAATAATAAGAGCTGGGAGCCAGGTTTTTTTTAGAAGTACTGAAGTTTTCAGTTCAGCCTCGTAGAGTGCGCACCTCTTCCAAAGATTTAACCACATACCAAAGATGCTGAAATGTTCCTAAACTTTCCCCTCATCTGTTTCTTTGATAAAGTGCTCGGTTAATTCAGCTGAACGCACATTCCCAAAACTTAATGAAGTGGCGTGCAACAGGCGAAGTTCTGATGTATAATATACATGGCATAAAGGCAAAACACACAAGACCACAGACTGCTAAGGTCCTTTTACATCCCATATATACTGAGTACATTTTTATGCTGTGTGAATGTATCTGGCATTAATATTTGATCATAGCAGACCATAGAGAGCCAGAGAAACAGGCAGACTGTTGCTCTCTGTCAGACAGATGGTGTTGTAGTGCTGCTGTGTAATGGAGAAGTCCTATATATGTTCGTCTGCTGCAAACTACCTCTGGATACTTTGGCTTCAGAGCAGCAGATATCTGAACTGTGAACAGAGTGGAGCTGTGGTTGTACATACATATTCACTTCAGTGATGTTTCTGTAGTGGACCTCCTGGTGCAGTTGTTGTGCACCAGTCTTCAGACTCTAACACGGGACTTCCACCAGATCCGTGTCCGGTATCTGTGCTCTCTCGTCGGTCAACACCCATCGGTTGGGTTTTCGGAATGCAGCACTAAGCAGGACCGCCGGACAGCTGGAGTCATGTGACCGAGGTTTTCCCGCAGTAATCACTGAATCAAGGATTCTCCTCCTCCTCTCCTCATCCATGTTGTCTTTCTGGTCCTCTGAAAACCTCTGACCTGTTGACTCCAGGCCTGGCTCCACTCATCATGACGGTTTGTTGTTGTAGTTAAGTGAAATAGGATCTGGTGATAACACAGAGTGTTTTATTCTGAAAATTAACCGCATGTTTTCATTTTGTTTTGGTGAAACCTGACTTCCTGTCCCGCTCCATCTGCTCTGTTGAGTTGATGCTCTGTTGCGTCGTGCTCCGGTATCCGGCAAAAATAGAAGTCTTGCATATCTGATCCGTTGCGTTCAAACCAAGCGGCAACCTCCGGTCTAAAAATATGAGTCCAATGTGGAAGTGCTTAAAACTGCAGTTCATCGAGGATCCACTTGAGTCTGGCTCCGGAAGTACCAGAAACCACATACACACCAATTCAAAGAAGAAGATCTTTACAGCAGAAATAAACATGTTTACAGCCTGGTTCAAAAGACGAGTGTAATCTGGATAGCTCATTTCTCGATCGGCACACACTGTACGGGGGGTGAATTTTTTCATAACCCGTCAATTTCAAAGATATTGAGATTATGAGTCTTCCAATGAGAGGCACAGCTGACTTGATTGACAGGCCAGAACACTGTAGCTGTTAGCGAGGAGGCTCAAAGCCCGCCTCTTTACGTCACAAGTACTCAACAGCAGCAATATGGCTCCCACCAACGATTGGCCTAGAAACAGCGCTTCAGAAACAGATGGGTGACATCACGGATACTACATCCATTATTTATAGTCTATGGTACAAACCTGCCGGATTGGAGACGCAGCCGAAACGCAACAGAGTGGATCCAGTGGAAGTTAACACATTTACTAGGATAGAAACCTATCAGATCTGGTGCCGTGACAGATTTGAGATGGACTGGACACGGATCTGGGGGAATTTGGCCGTAAATGCAGCTTGCTCCCTGTGCAGATCAGTTGAATGTTTTCAGCCTCCGAGTCAGAGAACCTGACAGGCCTCAGGTTTTAAGAAGAGCACAGATGGTTATGAGACTCATGCTTGCTGTAATCCCCAGGTTATGGAACATAGTTACGTGATTAATTAACAAGCTCCACCAGGCTGAAAGGTATGCTGCAGTTTGAAGCCAGGAAAATGGCCCTTACTCCTTCACTCACAGCAGGACAGTTCCAAAGGGGGGGGCTGGAAAATGTGCAGAAAATCCCCCCAAACCCACAAATAAACCATCAAACCGAGTGTCACCAGGAATGAATAAGGAGTCCTTATTAAGTCATCGTGCATCTGAATAAATGATTCAAATGTGTGCAGGAGAGTCTAACACTGAAGATGTGCTTTGCATAAAACTCTCTGTGCTCCTGATTCAGTCTGCAGGAGCTGGCACCGACAGTGCTGGCTTTCAGGTAACAGGGCGGCATCCAAATTCCCCCTCAGCTTTGGGAGACACATACAAAAGATTTTTTTAAAGCTCAGTCTTTGAAATGTGTGCTCAAGTGTGATGCAATCTGAACACCTTTATCCAGTTCAGTTTATAATGTACAATTTGCCTCTAAACAAGTCGTTCCCTGTACAAATAATTAGAGGAGGAAGGATTCTTGACCCCATGCTGCTGCAGTAATTTCATTAAGTTCTCAGCTGATGTAATTATTAATCATAGCTTTTTATTAAACAGATGATTATGTAACATTTTCATTCATGCATTGAAATATTTAAACACACTGAAATTCCTCTTGTACCCTGAACAATCAATCAAATGTGTGTAGCAGCCACAGAATCCAGCGTATTAAAGCTCTTTGTACTTATATATCAGCTGGGATTGGACACCCATGATAGCTTTGGGTGGAGGTCTACAGCGACTTGATTCATTTATAAAATCATCATTATAAAGGAATTTGTCGTGTGGAAACATCAATACTTATCCTTTGAACCAGAGGTGTCAAACTCATTTCAGTTCAGGGGCCACATACAGCCCAATTTGATCTCAAGTGGGCCGTACCAGTAAAACCAGAACATCATAACCTATAGAGAAGGACAACTCAAAATGTTTCCCTTTGTTATAGTGGAAAAAGTACATTCTGAAAATGCTCACATTGCATGAACTATCTTTTCACATGAGCAGCTGTTGTATTTTTCTCCATGATGAGTCTCATAGTGGGTCACTTATGATATTCTTTAAGCCCTGAAACCTGCTGCAAACACACCGAGCACACAGGTTTCCCATTCAGCTGACACAGTGTGTGTAATGTTTACAGCAAAAGAACAGAGACAATATAACGATAAAGAAGGTAAAGTTGACTGTTATGGACCCCCCCCCCGCTCCAGCATGAACAGTTTGCTTGCTGGACAGTGTTGTATGCAGGGGTCTAGTGTTTTGGTTAGTGGTGACGGAGCGCAACTGTGACACCGAATATAGTGGATCCAGCACTCCTAAATGAGACAAGTTTACATATGATTTTCCACCAGATTATTTAGCGTCCTTCAGGTGCGCTCCATCAGCACTATGATTGCTTGCGACCCCCAGAGGACAGATCTCAAATGGTGGTTACTTTTATTGAAAAATTGCAGTTAATGTCTTCTCTTTAATTTTTTCACTTTGTGAAGTCGTCCACAGGTCGGATTGGAACCTCTGGTAGGCCGGTTTTGGCCCGTGGGCCGCATCTTTGACACCCCTGCTTTAAACCATTTGAACAAACTCTGTATCCCTGAAACATGAACTATTATATTCTTTGAGTCTCAGTATCGTGGTGCTGATAATAGCGTTTGAAGGTTTTAAAGAAAGAAAAGAAAAGTTGGATATATTTCACACATTACTTTGTATAATCGTCAAATAGATTCCAGTGACTATCACATAGTATTTTGGCTTAATTGCCCATCCCTACAGTCTACCAGCTGGACTCTGGGAGAGTCTTGCATGGTTTTGCCCTGGTGCACCAAACTGCAAATTCCCTGCATGAAATTCTTCACAAGAATAAAAGAGTCTCCAGAGCCTCACATAGCACAAATATTCAGAGTGGTTCCTCCTTGCACACAGTGAGCACTGTTGTTCTGTCAGAGGACCAAGATACATTTTTCACTGTACATTCTGTCCCTTCATGACCACTCACAGCTTTGGATTCTATCAAGCGGCAACCTCCGGTCTCAAAATATGAAGCCCATGTTGAAGTGTTATAAACTGCAATTTATCGAGCATCCACTTGAGGCTGGCTGCAGAAACACCAGAAACCACATACACACCCATTCAAAGAAGACGATCTTTACAGCAGAAATAAACATGTTTACAGCCTGGTTCAAAAAACAGCTTGGGTCTATGAGCTAATTTCTCTATCGGCACACACTGTACGGGGGTGAAGTTCAGAAGATATTTAAGGTGACATATTCTGCTCTTTTTCATCAAAATATATTGGTCTAAGAGGTCCCCAAAACATGTCTTTAAAGTTTATTGCTTATGAAAACACTTTGAAATCAGATTTTGGTCTGCCTGTAAACCCCTCTTTTTCAGCCCTGCTCAGAACAGGCTGTTTTCTGTGTCTGTGCCTTTAAATGAGAATGAGCTCTCTGACCACGCCCCCTCAGTAAGTGGATGTGGCCTCGGCTGTCCAGCACGTTGATCTAATGTTTACATGTTGGCTGCATAGACACGGCTGCTGAATCTGATCCAGAATCTGATCCTGATGGAGAGGCGCCTGCAGCAGGACCAATCTGAAGGATTGGTCACAGATTTAGTGTTTCTTGTTGTTTTAATTGACAGTATGTCGACATGTGTCTTGGTACATAGCTAGGAACATGTAGCTATGTAGCTATGCTAACTAGCGCTAGCACTTTTCCATGAAAATAAAAATCATCCACTAGATCTTCAAATCTGCAGACAAGGGGAGTAAAACCGACCTTTGTGTTTATTAAGACAGCCTACAACTAGCATGCCTCCCTCCTAAGGTCCTTGTTGGCACACATGTGTGCAGGTAATGAAAAACAGAGGAGGGGTTGAGTTGTATTTTATACAGTCTATGGGCTGAACAAGCTCCAAGCTCTGACTTCAGTTACAGACCGGATGGCGTTGTGACGTATGAAGAACACTGAAAACTGAAACGGCTGGTTTCACACACATTTACAGAAAGGTGGAGAAATCAAAACAGGGGCAGAATGGATTCTTTTCATTCTCGGGGGGTTTGTAGACATGCCAGGGAAACATATTTCAGGTAGAGAACCATTAAAAAGTCTATTTTGCATGATATGTCACCTTTAAGATTACGAGTTTTGCCCAAATAAGGACATGACTGACTTGATTGACAGGCAGGAACACATACTGTAGCTGTTGGTTAGGAGGCACAAACTCTGCCTCTTTACCTCACACTCTTTTGGTTGAGTTCAGCATTTCCAATATGGCTCCCGACAGGTCTATACACTTTTACTAATGCTAATGTTACTGCTGTGACTTATTAACCTGCACTCTTCTCTCTGAACCTGGAACAGTTCCACTCCTCACATAAACACACTCAGAGTAATTTGCCACACTGACAGCCAGGCAAACCCTCACGTAGCTACGGCCGAGTGTTGAAGCCATGAAGAGAGATAAGTGTGGCTGATACGAAGAAGCATGTGGAGTAATGATGCTTTCCTGCCTCCTGCTGCGATCCTCCATCCCCCTACCAAAAGTTTTTGCTCTTGGCACCTCTGTGTCCTCTATGAAGTTAATTGTCCAAATAAAGAAGTGAAGGTGACGGAGCATGCTTTAAGGCAATCTCTCCTCAAAATCACACAGCATCTGTCAGACGAGATACACGGAGGAAGTTAGAGGTTGTTGTACGAACAATGACGAACAGACAGCAGTTCAGCCCCTGTTTATAGTCCACACTCAGTTTGTTAAGTGTGCATGATCATTGTTTTAGATAGTTTATTAAGTATCTGAGTCAACATGCAGTTTATATGAGACTCATATTTACACTGAACACACATGAATACATGACACACTTCTCCATTATGAGCCCATCCAGTGTTATTCCATCTGAAACATATTTGCAGCAGCATTCCTGATCTCCTGAGAGCGTCTCCGTGACATACTTCACTGTTGACACTGTTTTGGAAGTTTGACATGCTGTTAGAAACATCAATATTATGTCTGAGCACACTGCTTCAGCGTGGCATACTTGTTCTCTTTGCAAACTGGAACTCAACAAGGGTTTGAAGCTTAAAAATGTGATATGCTCTGAATGAGGTGTAATCTTGATCAAATCCCATTTGGCTCTATCAAAACTAGGGATGTCAACAATGAATGGAGTATGGATTAATTGATTGTTAAGAACGTACTTGAACACATTTTGTTGTTTGGATTGTCTATCACGTGGAACAAACATCATGAGGTCTCATATTTGGTTCAGCTATCAGGGAGGCGTTTTCAGTTTGGATGTGAATCAGCTGACTGAAGGTGTTGCTCACAGCAGAGACGCTTAGCTGGGGGCTGCAGCTGAGTGACAGGTCTCCATGAGCGCTTTTTTTCTCCGCCGCCAGACTGATTATGACCCGGTTGCGCTCCCGGCTGACCCCTGACCACGTTCACATGCTTATGTTTCTCAATAAGAACAAGTAGACAGAAAAGTGGACTCTGTGAGTCTGAAATATGTTTCTGTTCAGTTACCTTGTTGAAGTCTGAGCCTTCACTTTTATGACTGTATGTCTGCAGAGATTATGAGCCTGCTGCACATGTTGATATTCAGTGTATTTAACATTTTGAACAATACAATACAATCTGTATATATTCAATACTGTCAGTTATATACATTGTGTCATGAAGGAAAATTTGATTCAGGGGAAAAAACACATTTGGCATTATTTTTGATATGGAAAATGTTTCCGATTTTTTTAATGATTAATCGATAATTGATAATAATTAACATTTCCCAAGATCGATCACAGAAAATACATGAAATTTACATCCCTAATCAAAACATGTTATAGGGTTCTGATTTGCCTTAACTGGATATTGGATACAGTTTGCAGTACCGATAGAGTTTTACAAAATCTGGATTTTAGGAATCATCAAGAGTGTTTCTGTAGCTGTGGTTTCTCTGGAATCAAAGGCAAGTCTCCCTTGTGGCCTAGCACTTGAGGTTGGAGCTTCAGGCCTGCCCTGAAATAACACAATCAAATATAGAATTCAACTTTTATAAGGTATACAACCCTACACACATCTTCAGGATCTTCAAAGACAATGCTCCTCACTTCAGAGATCAGGAGGGAGGGAGGAGCACCAGGAAAGCCCAACCAAATCTCACACATACCTGATGTAATTTTAAAGGAGCCAGCGCTGTGTGCTAGCTAGGAAGCACATCTTGTGCTCTTTGACATTATATGGGAGGTATGTGTGTTTTCATCTACAATTCTCTGTGGGGAGACAATAGAGAGCTACACAAACTTACTGCAGGCCACCCAGCTGAGGTTGGTTTCCGCAGCCTTTGAAGCGTCTCTCGCACTGCACAGAGAATTAAAACAAGCCCCAGAACGCGCCGGAGTTAAAGGAGGGGGAATTTTAACTATTCTTTTTTAATTCTGTTTTATGAGCCACGGCAGATTCTCCTAACAACAGTTGCACTCGGCAGATAATGATGGCTTAAATATATACTCAACTGGGGCCTCGTAATTAAATGATTTGAGGGGGTACACAGTGAGCTGTGATTGTGTGCCAGTAACTGTTTTGTTTCTGATTATGCTAATACCGGGCATATGGAGCATACAAAAACGCTCTCCTTGTTTTTGTGGCGTAGGGAGGCGAAAAAAAAAAAGGCGACACCGCTCCCATTCACGGTGGGTAATGGAAGGGTCCTTGCTTGACTAAGGCTGCAGAAAAGCATGGCATTTGAATTGTTTTGGTTACTTGAACTTTAAGAGGGATTTGGCATGCGTGCTCGTTCAATGAATAAAAATGATGTGGAGCGAGCGAGTGAGTGAGCGAGCAGAGGGAGCTGCGCCCCTGTGATGCCGAGTTGACTCGCTCATCAGAATTTCACAAGAGTCATTTTGATCTTTAGCGTCATTGGCTGGCATATTGCAGACGGCACAGTGGAATTTGTCTGCATTTTGCTTTCAGATGACAAGGTGCCATTAAAAAGACGGAACCCTGCGCGTTTTATTCCCTGAAATGATATGAGTCATTCCGATTGTTGATAGTCTTACGAGGATGTCAGATTTAATTTTGTAGTCAAACGTGAGCAGCTGGTGGTCTGCAGAAACATAACCAAGCAGTTCATTATGAACTTTACTCTAAGTGTCGCCTGTAGGGAAATCTCTACACACAAGCTATGATAGTAGTAGTCGTTAGTGATTGCTGTGGATCATTTGGTAAAAGCCTTTGGCCATAGAAGTGAGTTTGCCAGGGAATGTATATATATATATATATATATATATTTATTTTTTTTTCTCCTCATTTTGATGTCATTTCTTGAAGTATCTTTAAATGCTTTATATCCCTGCAATCTGTTCAACCTGAGCTAAAATGATGTGTTATTAATACACTGGAATAAATCAGAAAACTACTGAAATGATGTCCTAAATACAAAAATCAAACTTCCATTGGAAACCTTAAAAACAAGGCAAGGCTATTAAAGCTAGGGTTGGTAGACATGGAAAACTAGCATGAATTTGGATTGTAGCATTTCCTCAGGACTCCATCTAACCCCCCCCCCCCCCTCCCCTCAGAAGGACACCAAAACGACACCCCCGCTCACATGCACGAACGCCACTGATTGGCGACCATATGATGGCACATGGTTTGTGTTTTGCACTACGTCAACTCATGTCTCACTCCAAAACATTCTCATAGTGAAAGTTAAAAACACAAACAAACATGAAATGTACGCTCTGCAGGAGGCGGGCAGAACGGCAGGACAGGATTTGATTGGTTTCATCATTTGGCTCCTGATGGCAGGGATTGGTTGGTGTTTTCCCAAGTTTACTCCGGCTGAAGATAGCAGCTTTTTTTTACCTCTTCCATCTGGACATAAAGATGATTTTAACCAGTATAACAAAATGTGTATCTAAATCTGACTACCAACCCCAGCTTTAAGTACCATTCACACACAGAGGGCTTGACATGAGCTTTTGTGTTTGGTAGCACTGGTGCTCCCAACTTTAAGAACTAAGAAGAGATAGCAAACATTTAGAAGCACCCACCAAATTTAAGGCACAACACAACTACAATATTTTGCAAAGGCAGTGTTACCTGCAGCCTACGTCCCACCAGCTGTACAGTGAACGCAGCGCTATTTCATAGAGTATACATTCAGTCTCTGAAAACTGTCAGCTGTCTTTGTTTCTGGTGCATCCACATTCACCACATCACCATCATCAACTTCAGGAGTTACATTTCCCATTGCCAGTGTCCCACACTAACGTACTCTTTGGCCCAGACTTTGCTGGCATGTGGTCACCCTGCTTGTTCGCCAGCTATCTTTCAGCGCACTACTTCCCTGATGAGTTATCTGTGACATTTAATTGCAAGGCCGCTGTCAAAGAAAAGGTTTTTATGACGTAAGAACCCTTCCTCTGTACCACAGGAGTCTTACATCATCTTTCTTTCAAAGGGGCCAAAAGCCATTTTGTTATATTTACAAAGTCGGGATTGAACAAAACCAGTTAAACTGTCTCCTGGCAAACTCCCTCTGTGAGAACTTCACTCCATTCTCCTTCTCCTACTTCTGACAGAGCTTGGACATGCTGGCACTTTTGAGCAAAAACAGTCCTCTTCTTGAGAGAGATCACATCAAACTGAGGCTGGCGCGCATAGATCATCCCTCAGAGCTGCAGAAACACTGAGGCTTTTACTCCAAGCAAGCCAAGTGAACTCGCAGCGGACCCTAAAAGCCATGTAGCCTGTCAGGCTGTATTTGTAGAACGTCCCCCAGGCAGCCATGTCCTGATTCTCCGAAAACACAATATAATATTTATATAGTGTGAAGAGAACAATGTCGGGATCAGACTTTATGTCTGGGCAGATGTAGACAGTTTGTCTATAAATCAAGCAGAGTTATGAACTCCTGACAGAATAATTTTTGCAGCCCCATCGGGGAGCAGAATAAACAGCATCAAGGGGACAAATAGGGGACATATACTTGGTGCTGATTTTTTCCCAGGTGTTATGGAGTCAATCTAATTAGCTTGGGTCTTAAGCCTTATTATAACTTCCTCAATTTGGTCCCAGAACATTAAATTATACCCTTGTCTCACAGGAAGGCACCCACCTAGAGGACAATTATCACATTTAATGGCATTTATCAAAATTAACTTACTGTGGTGACAAAATAGTGGAAAAAATAGATGCCAAGGCAGAAACCAATAATACCCCCAGCTTCTGTTGCTTCAAGATGCATGATTTAATTGGAAGTGCCACAACGTTGCAAAGATTGAAATATTGATATCAGATTTTTTGTGTCACTCCATGGAAATGTGTTTTGTGTTTACCTCACCAGCTGCTGTTACCAAACAGTCTCAAACCCCACGGGGCTTTCTTTCCATGCGGCTTGTGTTTAGCATAATAGGCACAGTAGTGCACTGGCCCGGCATTTTGCCTCTGTCAGCCCTATTAATCGGAAGTCAAATCACTTCCATTAGACTTCTGGGGTAAAGCATTTGGCTAGTGGGATTTGCTGAAGCAGGACGGAGTGAGAAAGAGGCAGGGGAAGTGGAAAGATAGAAGGAGAAGCACAAGGCGGAGAGAGAATGGTTGCTGCTGATAAGCTGCAGGCAAGAAATGCGCAAACCACCGCAGTATATGAGAATGATGAATCAGGGATAATAGTCCCCCTGCAGAGAATGTTGTCATCACGGGACGTTTCATTCAGAGACAACATTTACCTGTCACAGCATCTACGCTCGGAGGCGCAATAATGGGCTTTGTACCCAGGCCTCAAAGTGCAGTTGAGGTGAAAGGGTGGAGGGTTAGAAACAGTGTGGGGTTTTATAGGAAGAGCAGCCTTGGGGGAATGAATTCACTTCCACTGATTTGTGCAGATTGTGCTAAATGGGCCAGGTGATAATTGCTGGCCAAGGTAGAGAGGTCATTCTATCCGCAGTCATTGAAGTTTGTTTTACTGATCTTCATTACTGGAATCACTTGCATGCGTTGATGGCCTAACTGACTGCAGGAGGTTTAATGATGACTTTTCAAAGAGAGGTGAAGTAAACATCTTAACACAGCTTTAATTAAATCCAGTTTTATATCATTTTTCTTTTTCAGCGGACAATTTGCAGCAATTTAAAAGCAAACATAACAGCAAGTAATGTAACAACATTAGTACAGTTAGTGTGTGGGAAACCTGCATGAACTACAATCTAATTTCTTCACAGTTGGGACCAAGAGGCAACCTCTGTTGTTGAAATATAAAGCCAATGCAGAAGTGCTGAAAACTGCACTTCCTCAGGCGTCCACTTGAGGTTAGCTCCAGAAGCCACTTAAAGACCACTTAAAAATAGCCCATCTTTACTGCCAAAATAAACATACATATGTAACAAAGAAATGATTGTGGTGTGATTAGCTAACTTTTGTATTTACACACACTGTATGAGGGGTTCATTGTTTATACAGTAACTCTTTAGTTTTGAAGATATTAAAGTGACAGGTTTCTGTATAATTAGAGGCTCGGCACACAAACAATGAAGCCCATGAGGAAGTGTTATAAACTGCAATTCATCGAGCATCCACTTGAGGCTGGCTGCAGAAACACCAGAAACCACATACACACCCATTCAAAGGAGACGATCTTTACAGCAGAAATAAACATGTTTAATTTCTCTATCAGCACACACTGTACGGGGGGGGGGGGGGGGGGGGATTTTTTTCTAGCGCAACGGTTCAGAAGATATTAAGATTTTCCCAAATAAGGACATGACTGACTTGACTGACAGGCGGGAACACATAGCTGTTGGCTAGGAGGCTCAAACCCCGCCTCTTTACCTCACACTAAGTTCTGATGAGTTCAGCATTTCCAATATGGCTCCCGACAACAATGGCTTCAAAACAGCTCTCAGGAACAGATTGGTGATGTCACGGATACTACGTTCATTATTTATACAGTCTATATTTCCAATATGGTGACCAACGTCGATAGACATCAAAATCCTGCTACGGAAACAAATAGGTGACGTCACTTAGACTATGTCCATATTTGATACAAATGTTTTTGTCTATGGTTGCAATGATGTAAATAGAAACAGAATTTGAAGATTTTAAAATCATTTAAACTCTATATCTTATTGACAAGATATTTAAGCTACCTATGCTGTGAGCACATATATATCCCCATACCATCATGGATGCTGGCTTTTTAACTGTATTCTGTTAACAAGCTGTCTGGTCCCTCTCTACTTTAGAGCAGAGGATGCGTCCATGGTTTCCACAAAGACTTTTGACTTGTCAGATCACTGGACAGTTTTCCTTTTTGCCTTAGTCCATCTTGAATGGGTTTGGGCCCTGTGAAGTCGTTCTCTTGCAAAGAGGACTGAATGCTGCTAGTGCTAGCTCTGCTAACACTAGCCACACTGTGTTTAGCCATGTAATCGGCTGATATTTGAATGTTTGTTTTCCTTTCTTTAGAGAAATCAGTTAGTCAGAATTTAAACCTTTTATTTAAAAGACTAGAAAATGAGTCACTTTGGGAGTTCCCTAGTTTAACTCTTTAGCAACACACCTTCTGTGGGCAGCAGTCAGTGGGTCATTCACATCATTCTTTTTGAATCACCCTAAAGCTAAAGACTCTGTTTCTTCTTCATCATACTGCATGGTTTTGGATAATGACATCATATAGTGTTACATGGTTGTAGTTGGCAGGGAGCAGCCACACTGGCTCCAGGAGATTGTTGTATTACCAAGTGTGAAATGATCTTGATGATAAACATAATCACAATGACTAGAGCGTAATCTAAAATGTACATCACATTTAAATGTCCTGATGTAAGGGATATGAAGGATTTTAAGACACTCCAAGAAACGTCACTACATGCCAAAACAACACTGTACGATGTGCTGCAGGTTTTTACATTCTGCACATTTATCAAAGAGAAACTAGAAATAGACAGAATTTATATACTTTACTTAACATGTCTTTACATAGCTAACGTTTCACAGTTCCTAGTATTGAAAGTATTTGTGAAGATGCTCCAAGAAGTGACATAACATGCCAACAAAAGAAGAAAAAGATGTATACACTAATGGACTAATCTAAACCGTGGGGTTGAAAGGCTGGAGTGAAGTCTGTAACATGCTATGGTGTCTTTTTATGTATCAGAGAGCCGTACACTGGATGTGGTACTTCAGTCTCTTATACCTCTTCATCACATCCCTCCGCAGAGATGGGGCTGTTGGTTCATCGTGCTACGGATTGAAGTTTTAGGCCTTGATATGACTAATGGGCACATTAGATATCAGCCAGCAGGCCTTGTTGTGAGATTATTTGCCATACTGAGTCCACGGAACCCCCGCTGGCCTGCAGAATTCGCTTTGCCTGGCTATTTAAGCCCCGGTGTCGACCGGTCAGCATGACTGACACTGGAGCAATTGGTCATGGAAGCCCATCTGGGTGTGTGAGAGCTGGGAGGCAGAGCGGCCTGACCTCACACTGCGAGGAACCGGAGCTCCAAGCTGGCATCTGAAGAGAAGGCAGCTTAAGTCTTATTAGAGAGGGTATTACATCCAAA